>NC_090707.1:15110000-15330869 GCF_040954835.1 Lepisosteus oculatus
GCATTCTTATCTCTGTTTCGGCTGATGACTCAAGACTTCTGGGAAAATCTGTATCAGCAGGTCAGTGTCTTATCATTTTGTTCAATTATGATTAGCATTAACTAACATTTTAGGATTTTGTTTGTGTATGGTTTGTAGATTTTATGGAAAAATGATCCCAAATGTAATATAGTGTACAGTATATAGTCCTTTAAAAGTTTCTTATTTTAAATGTGGTTCTGTGCGTTTTGTCTTTGTCTGTATTGGTGTGACATTTCATAAACCAGTGCCATGTGAGATGTAAAAATAATAATTTAATAAAAGGGTAGGCAGTGGCATCTACTTTTCATGTTGTAAAATAGAGAAATGTAATGCCTGTAGATACACAATTCAGTGTGGTGTGAATTGTTTCTCGTAAAATAGTTGAGGCCATCTGATCATTCTTGACGGTCTTGTACAGTGCTTTATTAAAACTTTGTAAAGTCTTAAAACATAATTGGTATGCTACAACAAGTAATTTCAGTACGTTTACAGTACATAATAATGTGATCTTTATGCCAAAAACATGCTCCTCTCACCCACCTTGTAATTATCTGGCACATGTGAGCATTACAACATGATTTTCTTTTAATAATAAATTATGTGTTTTCTTTGTGTTCCATCTGGTCAAACTGTTCGCAAGTTGTGGTTTTAAAAATGTTTGTTTTGCAGTAGATTAAGAGTCTGGACTCGAATGAGGGCCCTTGTTAACAACAGAGCGAGAGTGTTGTCTTGTTCTTGAAAGAAATATTTCTGTTAGATTTCAGACCCATGTCGGGAATGATTATACTGTATAACCACAAACATTCATAAGTCTGTAATTAAGACAAAATATCTGAATTTTCTAATATGAACATTAGATCAAGCACCCTAAAGTAGATTTATATTGGCTGTAGGTAACAGTGGGGGCATTTTTAGGACAAATTTAAGTTTGTAATGGAAGTTCTCTGCCACTCTCATTGCCTTTGTTCTGCTGTGAGCATAGCAACATAAGCTTATTAGTCTCAGGAAAAAGATGTGGCAAGTCTCAAATGATAATAAATTATCAAAGAGGAATAGATGACTTTCAGAGGAAAACTCTCTAGAGGAAAGAAGATTGGATGACTTTCAGAGGAAAACTCTAGAGTTCATTCATTCTCAGAACATCTCCTTATATGTACATAAACTAGGACAGCAACAGCAGAACCAAGTGAAAAGACTGAACATTACAAAGCCTTTTTCATATTAAATTAGCCACCAATAAGTTAAATTCTAAAACTTTCATTTAAAATCTGCTGAAATAGTGAGTACAGTAAAATATTAAATTGTCATGATCTGGTGTTGTGTCACATAATTTCATGAGCATGTATAATTTCCCAAACTTATAAATTATATGTATATTACAAAGAACACCATCCAGTGTTTTATTGACTTTTAAAGATCATGCAGTCGATATGAACCGTGAATATGAATTACCTCTTGATTGGGAGACAGAACCATCTTTTGACTTCTAATTCTGCATTTTTTCTGCATTAATTCTGCATTTCTGCATGAAAAGTCAAAACTAAAGTTAAGGTCCCAAAAGCAAGTGCTGTGACACAACAGAGTTAATTAATAGTTAAGAAACTCTTTACCACGCATGTTGGAAGAGTAAACATTTAATATGAGGTTAAGAGGACATTTGATAAGGATTTTGATTCCCCAATAAACTGGACTATGAATTTAAATCTGGACATTTTCTTGGATTGTTTGTAGCCTTTGGTTTTAGAACTTTTCAATAAAAGTTTTAGTAAAAAAGTTTAATACATTTCTTTGGTGCTGGACTGCCTTTCCAAAAGATCTACATAACAATCTCTGTTAGGATTGTTAAGTAGCTGTGTTCTTTCACAGTGGTAATATATCTTGCTTACAGCTTACAGAAAATCTCCAGAAAAATGTTCTTAGCCATTCATTAGATTTAGAAATGAAACGGACATGGTCAAACGCATGATCACCAACTAAGTGTGGAAAGTTTACATGCTAAATCATTTAATCAAATTAATCTGCAGTGCCTTACTATGCACACAGTCTAATTCAATACTTGTTGTCTAATAGTCTAATTCGATGGTTTATTCCACGCTGAAAAGAGAAGAAAGGAAACACAGTGTTTCTGCTATGGAGCCTTCTTCAGGTGTGAGAAAGACAAGGTAGATGGTAAAGATATAAAAAGCCTAATTCAATATGTTGTTTTTCAGACACTGCGAGCTGCTGGGAAAACATACATGATTTTCTTTGTGCTTGTGATCTTCCTGGGGTCTTTCTACCTTGTGAACTTGATCCTGGCTGTGGTTGCTATGGCATATGAGGAGCAAAACCAGGCCACAATGGAAGAGGCTGAACAGAAGGAAGCAGAATTTCAAGCAATGCTTGAGCAGCTGAAGAAACAGCAAGAAGGTGCCCAGGTATCTGTGACTTCAAGCTTTTTGATGCATTTCTAATTCTGAATTTATAGGAAACTGTTCATAAACATTTTTGTTTTTTAAGGTGAAATCACTAATAAAATGTATTTTAGAGACTTGATGTGCATTACTTCGATTAGCCCCAACAAAACCACATATTTAACAAAACCACATATATGTGAGTTACCTTAGACTAGCTGAAAAGTCATTTTTGAGAATCCATTTATATTTTACTTTAGCTCCTCAGTTCCATACACCCACTGCACTAGAGAAGGATAGCTCAAAAGATTGAAAAATTATAAACAAAACAATCAAATTGCTGGGTAGTAATACTGAAAGACAAGCCAGTGAGGGATTTTTCAATAGGGCCAAACAAAATGGCACCTTTCACTTCACAATGTCCCAGGTCATCATACCAAGGCATTGGTCTTCACAAACTCTTCTTGAGAAGCTGAAGCCGATAACCAGTCTTGTGTATAGTTACAAGTAATAGGTTTATTCCATGCTGAAAAAAAGAAGAAAGAGAACACAACGTTTCGGCCGTGGAGCCTTCTTCAGGTGTGAAGAAGGCTCCACGGCCGAAACGTTGTGTTCTCTTTCTTCTTTTTTTCATCATGGAATAAACCTATTACTTGTTCCTTTGCAGCCTACGCATGCTGACGCAGCTACCCACCTTGTGTATAGTTAATTGATTTGTCCCTTAATAGGGTACATAACAGATTATGCTTTGGCATACCAGGCTTGTTTTAAGAAAGCTCTCCTTTAGGTTTTTTTATAATTTCCAGAAGTAATTATGTTTGGTCCAGAAATGGACATTATAACTCTGGATGTTAATGATCTTATTAGTAAAGTGTAATAGGTATTATCAATTGCTTTTATATAGCTTAACCAAAGGGTCTCAAAGCTCTTTAACTCATCTGAAGGACAGCACCACTTAGAGGTCACCATACAGGGGCATTCCTTTTTTTAAATTCTGCTGTAGATGGGAGAGTGCCACCTACTGGCCTGCCACTTCAAAGGCATGACCTTTTTTAGTGAACAGCAGTGCAGATTTTACCTAAAATGTCTGATAGGCATTTATAAATGGACATATGAGTGTTATGCTGACAGAGTGACGTATGACCTAGTACAGTACTTTTCAGTTTTCATTCTAGCTGTGCTCTGATTGCTTCGTGATTTGCTTCACGAAGGTGTTAACTGAACCCGTTTAACTTATCCCTGTCTGTGTTGTAATACCTGAAAGGATGACCAAAGATTTTTTAGATTTTTCATTCATTTGTCCAAGTTTTCGTTTCCTTTTACTGTGACATTTTTACACTCATACGTCAAAACATCCCGGGTTTCCGCTAGTGCTGAGGGCTCTCTTCCTTGCTGGCTCCTGTGTGAAAACTCATTAGCTCCTCATTTTACAAAAAGGGCTCCGTGCTGGTAATTGGTCTTTTGTATTGAAGCAGAGCTTTCTGGATGCTATTGTTATGCCATTGAGAATGCGCGCCGGTGTTTACCTCAGCCTGTTGGCCATAATTGGCAGGCCGCCGCAGCTGCAGCCGCTGAGAGTGGGGAGTACAGTGGGGGAGGCGGCCTGACTGAGACTTCGTCTGAGGCCTCCAAACTCAGCTCCAAGAGTGCCAAAGAGAGGCGGAACCGGCGGAAGAAGAGGAGGCAGAAAGACGAGGAAGAGGAGAAAGGGGACAACGAGAAGTTTCACAAATCCGAGTCAGAAGACAGCATCACCAAGAGAAGAGTTTTTGGGATTTCAATCGATGGCAACAGGCTGTCTTATGAAAAGAGATATTCTTCCCCGCACCAGGTGAGTTTTTTAATCAAGAAAGAGGTGATTTGCCATTACACTAATTCTAAAAAATCAACCAAATTTGAGCCAGTACTGTAATCATGTGTAACAGGGCTCCTTGAGACTGTTACAAGGTGACATAATACCATAGGAAGTTAATGTTGTATTCTCCAGTGGCCAGAATTCACTGCTGTCTAACAAGATCCTGTTTGGCTCAAATCCAGGAGGTTCCTAAGAGACTGTGTACTGTGTACTGGCAGGGGCAGAGCTGCAAGTAGCCCAAATGAACCATATATGAGCAGAAGCATTGTGAAAAAAGCTGTGAAAATGGTGGTGTCCTCTGGTAGTTGATCAATCAGATGATATAAACTTTTCAGTGGATGAAATTTGTGTAACAGATGGCTTGACGGCACATTCTTCATATCTTTTGTAGTCACTCCTCAGTATGCGAGGGTCCTTGTTCTCTCCCAGACGCAACAGCAGAGCAAGCCTCTTCAGCTTCAGGGGGCGAGCAAGGGATGTGGGCTCTGAGAATGATTTTGCAGACGATGAGCACAGCACCTTTGAAGACAACGACAGCAGAAGAGGCTCGCTCTTTGTGCCGCGTCGCCAGGAGAGACGGAACAGCAACATAAGTCAGAACAGCAGGTCATCACGGGTTCTACTTCCGGCAAACGGAAAGATGCACTGTACTGTGGACTGCAACGGTGTGGTGTCACTGGTGGGTGGACCATCAGTGCCTACATCACCTGTTGGACTCCTTCTTCCAGAGGTGATCACTGTAAAGATATGGCAGCTACCTTTAACAAAAGAAGGAAAACTTAGCTTTGATTTGAGAGCTTGTGTGCTGCCAAATGCCTTTTTTTTTCCTAATAAAACATGTATTTAAGTAGTCTTGTCTTCCTCAAACTCTTGGCAATTGTAATGGAAAACCAGTTTATTTCTGTTGGAATACAGACCAGAATTACAATATTTTATAGGTCTCTTGGCCAGTGAGTATAGGTAATACTTTCATATGTTGTGAGTCACAAAATAAGTAGTTTGAAATCAGTTATCTATGAAATGTAATGATAACATTTGTTTTTCAGGTAACTGAAATATGGAAATTATTGTCATTGTGTAGTAATTAAGTGACTCAGGCAATTAGATATTATCTCTTGTCACTCCACAAAAATATAAAGCAGTAAGTTTAAAAGGCCAGCTATAGATGATCTTCATGTTGGGAAAATAATTAAAGACAGGGAATTTTAAGAAGTGTTTTAAAATTAATGTTGTAAAAATAAATCTTGAGGTAGTTTTGTATCATTATTAATATATCCATGATGTTATTACAAGTAACAATTTAAACAAGTCATTAATTTATTTGCCTGAAGAGATTTAATTATGTTAAATTACTTACAGGCCACCACCACAACTGAAACAGAAATAAAGAAAAAAAGATCTGGATCTCACCAAGCATCAATGGACTATTTGGAAGACCCATCAATAAGACAAAGAGCTCTTAGTGTTGCAAGTATATTAACAAACACAATGGAAGGTATGTATTGTGTAACTCATAAATGTAAAAATATCCACTTAAATTCATAAGCCTGTATTCCATTTTATTATGAGTGTAGTTGTGTTTTTACTTCTAGCTGAAGTAATACAGTATAGTTGGCAATCACTTAAGTAAAGATAAGAAAATATAGATTTTCAGTTACGATTTGTTTTATTCAGCTTACTTTTACAGTATGTTTTTTTATGGTCTTCTGATGTATCAGTCTAAGAATATGTCCAATAATGTTAAAGCTCAGGTAATTTTTTAATTCAAAATTATGCTTCAGCTCCATAATACATTTGCTTGTTTTGAACTGTTTCAGAACTGGAAGAATCAAGACAAAAATGCCCGCCATGCTGGTATAAATTTGCTAACACTTACCTAATCTGGGATTGCTGTCCACAGTGGCTTAAAATCAAAGAGATAGTCAATCTTGTTGTGATGGACCCATTTGTCGACCTTGCAATTACTATTTGCATTGTTCTGAATACACTGTTCATGGCAATGGAACATTATCCTATGACAAAGGAGTTTAACCATGTGCTATCAGTAGGGAATTTGGTATGTACAACAGAATTGTATTTATTTAACTGTTACACTTTTGTGTTATGAGTAAAATTGATAAGTTGTATGCAAAGATAGTACATAATAAGTATATCATCCTGAACAATTAGAATGAAAAATGTAGTCCATTGATTTAAAGTACAAATTTAAAGTGCTGCTGGAAAACATGTTTTCAGGAAGATTATGTACTGATTGCTGTGTTAAATATACTGTAGTAGATGTACTGTACTTAAAATGAAAATAGTGTTCAGAATTTTTTTTCTGAATTTGATGCTATGGCAAAAGGCAGCTTTAGGTTAAGTAAAATGTACTTGGCCATCATACTTATAAAATGCTTTTATAAGAAACAATTAATTAATACACACAGTGCCATCTGGAGCCTGATAAAGATTCATTAATAGTACTTGCTGGTAGCAGAATCTGACCACCCAATAAATCCTGAAACAAAGGGTTTGTCTTACAACAAAGACTTCAGCCTGGATCAGATCTTTGACTTGCCTGTATATTAACAATTACAATCTGAGTACTTGATGGTGGTTTATGCTTTCCTTCCACCCAGAGAATACCTGACATTATTTAAATAAAGCTGGTTATCTTCAGTCACATTCCAAATGCATAAATTGCAAGTTAAAGATGCTTAATGATTAAACATTTAAGTATTTCATGTCTCACATATAGCTTAAATATATTAAATGATGCATTCTCCTCAAAGTCTGAAACAAATTAGTTTTGTAAAATGTAAAAACATAATTTGCAAATCTAATATATTTATATAGTGTAAGGTGTATTCAGGTTTTTATTATTGAGCTTGTTGGGGGTAGGGGGAGGTTTTAACTTTCTGCTCACTGTATATTTTTAAACTTAAATTGATATTCTAGGTATTTACTGGAATCTTCACTGCTGAAATGTTTTTTAAAGTCATTGCTATGGATCCTTACTATTACTTCCAAGAAGGCTGGAATATTTTTGATGGTTTCATTGTGAGCCTTAGTTTAATGGAGCTTGGGTTGGCAAATGTCGAGGGATTGTCTGTTCTCAGATCTTTCAGGCTGGTAAGTGTTTCCATGTTTTTTTTGTATCTTTTCACAGTCAAAGCATCTGCAATTTTTCCTTTATCCTTGAACTAAGTCAAAGCCTTACCCATACATAATTCAATCTAAAGTCAGCCTATCCTCATATCATAATAATGCAATGTTTTTAACCATGCTTAACATAAAGACAATAAAAATAAACACAACCCTAACCTTATTCCTAATTGTAACCCTTAACTGTATGTCCATCCCTAGACTCATCTTAAATCTAGCACCAAATCTAAGCTTTGCCTATCACTTTCTTCAAATGAGACCCCAGCCTAGACTTAATTTCTTGAAGAAACCACAATGGAGTTAGAAGAGCACAGTAGTGTTTAGGGCTGTGTACTCCAGACTATATTATAGTACTGTTAGTATTGAGAACTGTAACCCAGCTCTATCCCTAATCCCCAAAAACTAGATTAAATCCAAACACATACAATACAAACTCTATTGTAATATTAATCAAGCTTCTTTCGTTTCAGCTGAGAGTGTTTAAATTAGCCAAGTCCTGGCCAACGCTTAATATGCTCATCAAGATCATTGGCAACTCTGTGGGTGCACTGGGAAATCTCACCTTGGTTCTTGCCATCATCGTTTTCATCTTCGCTGTGGTGGGAATGCAGCTGTTTGGCAAGAGCTACAGAGACTGCGTCTGCAAGATCTCAGAAGACTGCACGCTTCCTCGCTGGCACATGTTTGACTTTTTCCATTCCTTCCTGATTGTGTTTCGGGTCCTGTGTGGCGAGTGGATTGAGACCATGTGGGACTGCATGGAAGTAGCTGGTCAGAGCATGTGTCTCATTGTGTTCATGATGGTCATGGTGATTGGGAATCTTGTGGTAAGTTTCCTGGTTCCTCCAGCATTTCCCATTACCAACAAGTTAAGTATAGGAAAGCAATGGGCTATAAGAAGAAATTATAGGTGTATAGGTGAAAAATCATAAAAATCAAGATAAATTAGTTGACTCGAACCTCCTTTAATAAACCTCCAACTCCACCTATAAAGTAGTATAATATTAAACAAAATTAAAAGGTTTGTAGATTAGAATTAGCAGGGAACTTTTGAATTGATATGATTCACTGCTGTTGGAGAAAATGTCTCATAACTGTTACAATCAAGTCTTCCCTAAGTAGACTTAAAAACACAATGTTTTTTTCTTGGTTTTTCTGTAATATTTATTTATTTGGATTTTTAATGTTTATGTGGAACATAAATTAAAGTGATTTATTACAGGCGTGGCATGGTTCCTCAGTGGTTATCATTGCTGCCTCACAGTGATGGGGTCCTGGGTTCAATTTTGGACCTGAGGTTCTATCTGTGTGGAGTTTTTATGTTCTCCCCTTGTTTGCATGGGTTTCCTCTGGGTGCTCTGGTTTCCTCCCACAGTCCAAAGACATACTTGTAGGTTAATTGGCTTCTAGGAAAGTTGGCCCTGGTGTGAGTGTGTGTGCCTTGTGATGGACTGGCGTCCCGTCTAGGGTGAAACTTTCCTTGTGCCCATTGCTTGCTCGAATAGGCTCTTGATTCCCAGTGACCATAAATTGGAAGTCATGGTTAGAAAATGGATGGATCTGTAATCTAGTACATTCCTTTAGCATGAGTAAATAGGCTGATCACCTGCTGGACTCTTTGCGCTATCTATAATAGCGTTTTTATAGAATGGATATCTAACTTTAAAGTTGTGCTTCTACTGCACATTATTGATTATTTTTCCAATACATACAGTAACATGTTATTTTCATAACATACTGTTCTCCCACAGTGCTACAGATCATGGCTTTATATTGTGTTTTATTCTCAGGTACTTAATTTGTTCCTGGCTCTGCTGCTGAGTTCATTCAGTGCTGATAATCTGGCAGCTACGGATGATGACAGTGAGATGAACAACTTGCAGATTGCTGTGGGACGGATCCACAGAGGCGTTGACTACATTAAAGGCAACCTGCGAGAGTCTGTCCAGAAATTGTGCGTGAGGAGGAAGAAAGTTCTGGATGAGATCAAACCCCTCGAAGACCTCAACAACAAAAAAGAGGCCTGCATTTCAAATCACACCACTGTTGAATTAACCAAGGAGCCAGAATACCACAAGGATGGCAATGGAACAACCAGTGGAATAGGCAGCAGTGTGGGAAAATACGTGATCGATGAGAGTGATTATATGTCTTTCATACACAATCCCAGCCTCACAGTTACAGTGCCTATTGCTGTGGGTGAGTCTGACTTTGAAAACCTCAACACGGAGGACTTCAGCAGTGAATCAGACATAGAAGGCAGCAAAGAGGTAGGAACACTTTTTATTCTGTCTCTGCTCTGTTAATTTCTGTAAATGCATTTAGCATTGAGTCTGGTTCTGCACCGAGAAACTAAACAAAAACAGAATCAGCACTATGTGGGGTGAACATAAAATACTGGTTATTGTTGCTGTGGATAATAGGTGTTATTTTAATACTGTATATTAGTTTTATTGTTACTTTATATAACTGAAGATTATTTTATCTGTTGGTGTCAAAATATCAGTATTTGCATTAGATTTAAGATTTTAGCTTTTTATAGTTTATTAGGTTGTACAACATTTATAGGCTGCTAGATTTTCTGACTTATAGAGTGTTTTGTATCTTTGCCATCCTGTAACTTTTGTATTTTTGTGTATGCTGCTTATTGGAATGTTTTCCTTTTGTATCCTCTGAAGACAAACATGTTCCTGGCCATGTTTATTATGCCACTGTGTGCTAATTTAGGAAACAGGCAGGGCCCCTGAAATTAAAGCTGACAAAAACATGTTGAGGTAATGACAATGCTTAACAGATTTTTTTAATGAACACCGAGAAGAAAATAATGCAACACAATCAAGAAAACAGGTAGCCAGTTGAATATTCTCATTAGATCATAACAGCCTAATTTATTTTGTATAGCTCAGTGAGCAGGCTGCTGAATAAAGCTGAAATGTGCCTGTAGACAGCTCTGTTAAATTCAGCATTATAACCGAAGGCAAGCAGGGTGTATAATTTCAGAATCATGTGTGGTTGTGTAGTTATATATGCATCAGTGCAGAATACGGCACTGTATGTTTCTTATGTAAATTGATGACAGTTTTAAAAATGTTCTTTCAACTAAATCACATACCTGTAGGTATTAAAAATAAATTTTAACCATTCTACATGTAGTGGAACTTATCCTGAATACACTAGGGAAGTGTTTCAGAACTTTATTATCTAATATTTAATTTTTATTTTTTAAATATTTGGATAAAGAAAAATTTAGGATAATAGTTTGTGGGACAGAGAAACTTCAAATGACAATACAACTGTTAGAAAAATCACCTACCAAAACTAGCATATTTTCAGTACTTCCTTTTAGAGATAACACACTCTACTGCATCCTCAAAATGAGGATTAAAACTTTGACTGTTTCAAATGAGGATGTTTATCACAAATTTGTAATCTATAGGAAGTCTCAAAATGTAGATATTTACTACAAAAGTCATAAAAAACAGCATCATCATATGCTATTTTAAATAAATTTCATTTTGTTGTAAACATGCTACTTATAAACTTATACTTTAAAAGTAAATCTATAAAGATAAAATTCATCAACGTGAATAAATAGCTTTATTTTTTAACATCTTGCACATTTTTAATTAAATTCTATTTAATATTTTATTGATTAAGTTTCCTTAATCAATGTCAATACTTGCAGTCACGGGAGGTATTTATTGTATAATAAAAAATAGTGCAGAGTTAAAGTATTTTTCAATGCCACAACACTAACTAGAAATGAAACTCCATAAAGAGGTTTCAAGAGCCTTTCAAACAGAATCCGTTTTGGAATAAGGAGAGAATCTACCTTGTGAAGATCAGTTTAAGATTTTTTTTGAGAAAGCAATGCAATATGGGCTTTCTTAATGGCTACTCCAAAGGCAAGATAAACAGTCTCTAAAAACAATATTTGTGAATACATGAAAATTATGTACATTTTAAACTTCAGTATTATTCACTCCACACTCCAACACACGTCAATTACATTTAAATCCAAATTAAATACCGAAGTGTCTCGCCTACAAAATAACAAACTTTATTTTTTTCTTATTCCTGTTTCTTATCTTATTGCAATAAAAGCAATTAATTAATAGCTAGAAAGTGATGTAGGTACAAAGTTCATTTTAAAGCTTTTTAAAGCAATTCTCAAAAATATGAGACTGTAAAATGTAATTGTAAAATCTTAGATCACTTACTGGCTCAAGTTCCTGTGAGGTTAATTGTTGAAATTCTATGTTGCAAGAAAGAGAATCTCATTATTATAACCTTATTGTGAATAATGGAGTGATTAGAAAAAAACAAATGGAGCTTCTTGGTCATACAGTATATCGATTTGATAAATTGAGCCTAAATACACCCATGGTGGAATGGCAAAGAGCACTGTTCCCTTGCTCCTCCAGGTTCTTGGATTAGATTCTGATTCTGAGGGTCTTCATGCCCCTCCTTGTTTTGGAGTTTTTCCCACGTGCTAGTTTATTCCTAGCTCCCAAAGACATACTGTACTGGCCAAGCTGGGATGTGTATTGTAATTACGGTATAGGGTTAACATGGTTTTAACCATTGTCAGCATTTCTTGAACAGAACAAAAGACGAAAAATGTTCATATCCATCTCAAAGTATTACTGTATTTGCTAGTCATCAAGCTTCTAAACATATGAAATCATTTGATATATTAGTGACTGTGCTTCTGAGTTTAAGTCATTGGTTTGTATCCATTTTGCTCCTCTTACAACTCTATACTAAAACCATAGTGAAAGGTCACCCTAATGAAGACACGGCTTTTTCAGGGAAAATAGTTAAACGGAGACAATATCAATAGGGAATATAGCCATAATAGATCATTCTACCGTAGCAACAGTTGATAATTTCTTTGGAGGCTCGTTTAATTTTTCTGTCCTAATGATATCCTTGTGCTCCTCTCTTCCACGAGAATATTTATTGATATTTAGGATATAAATATCTGTGGAATTTCAACAATTGTATTTAATAGCATAGTTATTACAGCTGTTCTGAATTTCACCACTTTCACTGGATAGTGTTTCAAAAACTTTCTTTTTTAGTGAAAGGATATGTGAAACTATATGTATTTTCTACAAATGTAAGGTGATGTGACCTATCCAATAACGTCTTCCAATCCTTGTGTATATTCTAAATAAAAACTGCACAACTTGGAAACATCACACGTTGCTGTCACCTTTTCCCCAAAAAAAGTTGAACAATGTCTCAGCATTAAATTAAAGTAATCCTGAATTAAGTTAATCCTGTTTAGTATTGTACTGTATTTATTGAAAAACCGTGGCCTGATCATTCCTCCTTTTAACTTGATTTATGAATTGTGTTTAAACACCGTGGTTTGTACAACTGTATTATCATAATCCACAAGACTCATCACACTTTTATTTACTACTTGAAAAAAAATTCATTCTAAGATGTTGAGGGTGGGAAAGATGCCATAATATGTTTCTGTGGATTTTCTAGGAGCTCAAAATGGTAATTTTCAGAACTTATTAGGTATTTGTTGACATTAAATGCTTCAATCCATTTGCTTTGATTTACGTATTTTAAAACAAAATCAGTAGATGGTACGCAAACAGTATGTATCATGGACATATTTTTGAAACAATAGTTCAGCTTGTTTACTTTTCTTGGTTAGTTTTCTAAAACATATTCATTTAATGTTAATTGAAATATAAAACTTAATTCATTAGAATTTGGCTTGTTTTTAAAATTGGTATTTTCAGGTGGGGAATAAAAAGTGAAAATATGTTACATAAACATGCATGGCAAACGTAATGGATTGATTTAAATATGCCAGCCATAACCTTCTACATGTATACTGTATGTTTTGAAATAGTATTGACTTTGACTCTGCAGACCTACATTAGTCATTAAAATGAACTGATTATATGCCTAATTTGGGATGGGAATAGAAAGTAACTAAGCATGTGTTCTAGTGAACATTGTAAGGGTGTGTGTATTCGGACGTTATTTAGCCTCATTTTTACATTATTTATTCAATTTATAGGTTTCACAATATAATTACAGTATTTACAATTACAGTGCTTGTACAGTATGCATCTAAGACGAAGAATTTATCTTGGACTAAATTAAAACTTGTATACATCCACCAATAAAAAAACAAAGTTCACTTATTAATTAAGCATTTTATCTTTGGGAGGGCAGAGTGGAAGAAATGAAAATATATTACATAAACTGGTATTAAGGGATGTCTGACATTTTGGTTTAGTTATATAAATATTGACCCTTTTGCCAGTTATAAACTTCTAAGATGGTCATTAAAGGCAACATATTTGGCAAAGGCTTCCTGTTTCTTCACAAAGAAAGTCTGCCATTCAATTCTGGTAAAATAATCCCCAAATAGGTGGTGGGTTCTCTTTTCAATAATCCAGACTTTAATCTGGGCCTTCGGATGAGTTCACATGAGCATCTAAAGACAGAATCAATGGACTGTATGATTAATACTCTTTTATCAAGTGTGTGTAGGTCATTCTTTTCCTGTCTGCAAACATCTAACAAGTAGTGCTTTATTTTATGTGTAACTGTACTTCTGTTGCATTCAGACCTGTGTGACCTTTTTGCTTAAAAATGACATTTTACATTTTAAAATGAGATGGTTTCAGTACCTGATGTTGCCATTTAAAAACATTTTAAAGTTTGCATGAATATTGATGGAATATACAGTATACTGAATATGAGATATGGAATCATGACATTTTCCAGCCCCTGTGGAGTATATGTATGTTCTTCACCAGTATGGCTATCATCAGCCGGTTATTTGATGTGATTGGGTCATCAGAATACAGTACATTGACAACAGAAAGCTTTTTTTTTTCACAGAAGAGCTTTTTTTCTTTTAGATGTATTTTCTCTGACAAGTTGCTGATAAACGAAAACATAAAGGTCTGTATGTGATCATTTGAGTACTGTATGAGCCTTACCTAGCTTAACTTATCTGGTTATTATTGCAGCTGATTTCAAGAAGCACCCCAGATTTTCAATGAGAGGAGACTTGTAAGACCAATTTATTGTACATACTGTAACACTAACCATGCAGATTGCCAGTGCCATTTAAGGAAAAAAAAATAAAGGATTGCTGATTTTCTTTCTATCTGCCTGATCATGTTCTAGTTCCTTTTTTCCTTAGTTAAGCAGCAGTTCTGATGCTGGAACCCCAAATTTTCTTTTACTTTTTGTTTAACATAAGCTTTTTCGCAAAAAAAGATAACCAATGAATGAGCCCTTCCACCTTTTTCACCAATAGTAAAAGCCCATTCTTTTATTCTGACATTTTTGTTTTCAGTTTGATTGTTTAGTAGACAGTGGGCACCTACTGTAAAGCTTGAAAAGTCAGACTGATTCAGTGAAATGGATTTTGCTTTAGTATGTCAAAATTCATTTGGTTCATTGCCTAAACATGATTATGGCTTTTTCATTTATAAATGCTATTCATTATGGAATGATGAAAGCAGACCCTTTTAAGTTCACAGAACTCAGAAACCTGCATTAATTATAAGGTTACATTTTCTTCTCAATTAGAAGTATGCTTATTATTAACAGGGATTCAAACAAGACCTACACTAACAAAAACAGTAATAACAATAATGCACTAATAGCGTAACATTAACACATACTGCTTATTTTCAACCTACTGAATGCGTCTTTTGGTTAGACTGCATTAGTTGTTTTCATGTTTCAAACCAGTCTCTGTATCTGTGCAGAGAATTTTTTGAATCCCTGGTAATTAAGCTACCATGTTTTATGAGAGCTATGTGATTATTTAATTTAAGACTAACTAAGCAAAATTCATTCAGAGGTAGATGGTTATAACAAGAAGTACGATACAATTTTTTTGAGAATAGTATTTAGTTCAGTCTACACTTTACTTTTAGTATGCTTACATCATTCCCCATTCTGCATTAGCTGTTTATCTCAGCAGCCATTACTGTTACACTACTTCTAATAGTGTTTAGTCCTTTTAGTATCAGTTAATGCACATACCTGCCCTTTTAAAACGTGCAGCAAAGTAGTAAATTCCATATGTTCTGGACACTAGAAAAGTAATTGTCTTATTATGATGTTCAAATGAGGGTGGGTTATTGTTAACTCAGAAAGAATTTCTTTTTTATATCAGCTCACATCAATTTTCAAGATTATCCTTCTTTTTTAAGTAAACTACTCCTTTTTATTTTTGAACCAGTCGCTAAGGGCAATCTTATTCCTGTGTTAAACTGAAGTATCTGCAAATATTCAAGACAGTGACCCTAGCAGTCACATTGATCTGACCTGCAAGGACTGATGTGCTGAAATGAAGGAGAACTACATTAACATTAATGTCTCTTCTTGAGTTTCCCTTAGACTCAGCTAGCTCTGTGAGCAAGTTCTGCAATAAAGCCACTTTAATAAGGCAAGCACTCAATGGTAAAAAAGACAAATTAGTACAGTGAAGGAGAAAAATATTTGTATACACCTGACACAATTGAAAAGATAACTGTTTACATTCTCTTTCTCCACAAAAGACCACATTTCCTTTTATTTGTTTTCCTATTGCTGTTAAACGATATGTTCCCAGTATAATCTCTGATTTTTAGAGAATTTCTGGTAGTATTAAAGCACACATTACTTTCCTTTGGTTTGTAGATTGCTTTTCTAGTGTGTATTACATCAGCTGTAGGTGTTATTGTCAAAATCTTAATTCTTAAGATTCTTCTTTTGTATTATCCAGGCATGAATGCGTAACCATCTGCCACTAAAATTATGTACATCAGTTTACAAATTCTTGGACTAAGAGTACAGTACTGGTTTTTGCTGTGAAGCTAATGCACATACCCTCCTTTTTAAAAATGATTGAAGTTTGAGTATTGCTTAAAGGAATGGAAGTAAAGTGTGTGTTTTCATGTCAATGAAGGCAACATCTGAGAAAAATCAATACATTACAATTATCTGGTGTAATGGGTAAATTTTGTTTTGCTCCATTAAGGTTCATCCACAACAGACATGAAAATACTTAAGGACACCTTACAATAGGTTAGATCACAGGACTGGAATTATACTGCACCATTAATACTGCATGCTAGACAGCTTGTGACTAAGGAGTTTTAGTAAAATCAATTATACCTACAGCTCACTGCTGGATGCCATTTCATTTTTTAAATTTAAAGAAGATACGATTACTTTATTTGATTTAAGTGACCAAATTGTTGTGCATCTCAATTGTAAAGTCTGTAGGTATTTTGATTGATTCTGCATGAAACTGTATGACTAATGCACAAGCCCAACTTGATTACATTCCAACCCTGTGAGCTTACCTATTGTGAAGGAAATGTGCATCAGCTGTTTCACAAAATTAACGAATGTTATGAATTTGAAGATCAAATACGTCGGATTTCAAGGAGATAAAGGTATATGAGGTGCTGCCGAATATTTCTTCTGTAATGGCTATGTCCTGGATTCTTTTTTCAGAAACTAGATCAGTCCAGCTCTTCAGAAGGCAGTACTGTAGACATAAGGCCACCTGGGGAGGGAGAGCCAATAGAAATTGAACCTGAGGAATCTTTCGAACCCGAAGCCTGTTTCACTGAAGGTAGGTATGAAGAAAGGTGCAAGTAAATCTTTTTCAACTTCATCTTGTTTTAAAATTTGCTTTCTTCGTACAGTAAGTTTGTTTTGTGGTACAGCAAGTAAACCAGAGAAGTTTTGTGGCATTATTATAAGCCCTTCGATATCAAACGGAAGCCTATTACACTTTATTAGAAAGTAAATTCTATAATGCAGAATTTAACAAACTGTGTGAAATATTTACACTTGTGTCATAATATCCTAGAAAAGACTCAGATTTGCTATTGATGATATTACATAATGTGAGATTAGATCCATGAATATGTCTGATTTTCTTTGGACTCTCAAACATAAAAATGATATGCCATTATTTTAAGAATAACTCAGATGGCACTTGAGAGTGATTTATGCAACAGCACTTACCGTTGCATGAAAGATGATGAGGCCTTATGTAGTATAAGTGTTGCTTTCAGTGATTAACTAATACTGTACATACCACATACATGATGCACTGAATGTCACCAGAGAAACTGTGATTTGCTTTCCATGGAAGCATTTTTTTTTTCAGAGATTAAAATGCTTTTAATGTTTTGCAATTTATGACAAACCCCCCTGTTTTTTTTTTCTGGGAATGAAAAAAATACATTTATTAGGACACTTTTTTAATAAACAGATTTGATTAAAATTGATACGTGATATTTGTAAACATTAAAGAATGCAATATAAATAGTATCAATTTTTGGGAGAGTAGGTATACAGTATAGATTTTCACACATTTTGTCAATCACAGCTGCTGGCAGAAGTGTTTTGTTTGACAGGATAGCAGTAATGTTGCTGCAGTATCTCTATCAAATCTTTACGATTAAATAATTTTCACATGAGGTTTCTTAGAAGTTCATTCGTTTAATATTTGATAAGTGCCTCAACGCACTCTGACACGTTGTTTTAGTGAACATGTCTCTGTCCTTCTTTCCATACTATTCCATTAAATGTAAAAATTCCTATTGGCCTTTTAACAACAACTTTAGTCTAAAGTTGAAGGACTCGGTTATCCAAGCAACCATTCAGCAACTTCATAACATTGTCATTGGTAGGATTTTCTCCTGAAGATACTTTGATATACTGTAGAGTGTTTGGTTTTCACTGGGGGCCTTATTGTACCTATTCTAGTCCTTACAGGTCTTGGGCATTTAAATGACATGGTATGACATGGTGTGAAATTGGATTCTTTCTACAAGCATCTAGTGTTAACAAGTGTTAGCTGTCATCCCTAAGGTTACCCACAAATGATGTGCTTTATACACAGAAGGTCATTAAAGAGTGGTTGTAGTACCCAATGTGCACACAAATGTATTTCATGAAGTTGTTAAGGGTCTGACAAGGATGGGTGAGTGTGCTACAAAAAAAAGAAAATACTGTACACGGAGACATATTATAGTATATCAGAACTTCACTGTTAAAGCTCCATCTGGTTGTTTAGTCAATCAGGCTAATGAAAGTGAAATTAGGAAATGATGTGGGTACCTGGAATATTTTGTCAGCTTCTACTTGTTAAAACATTAGATCTAATGGCTACCTGGAAGATGTTGACATACTGTACATACTAATGAACCAAAAAGTTGACAAATATACTGTAAGACATATTGACTAGAAAACTGAGTTAAATGTACAAAAGAATCACATTTTAGCTGGAACTTAAAATGTTGTAGGATTTAAGCAGTGTTTAATTTCATTCTTATCACTTCTGTTTCATGTGACACACAGTTAATGAGGCCCCTTATTAGAGGAATGTATGAACTCAGGTACTGATAATGTTAAGATATGATTCAAGTGGCAAATGGAGATAGACATCATTTATTTTTAAATACATTTTGTAATCCAAATGAGGTGGATATTTGCTCAGTTGGTTATTTAGGATACTGAGACATAAGATGTTTTTTACATAAACAGTAAAGCTTTGACTAGTACTCACCCTTGGGTATGATAGAGGACACATAACACTTGAAGGGATGGAATAAAACACAACCATATTACTTGTTCATTCTTAATTAAATGTTATTTCCTGGATTGGTAGTTGGGGTTCTTTTGTCCTGTATTCACACTTTGTTTCAAATCCAAAGCAACTGCTCAGAGAGTGTCTGTTTGCAAAATAAGCAATTTTCTTTTAGATGTGTCTCCAGGGGAGAGCAGTCATGAGTGCAGCTGAATGACTGCAAAATTCAAAAAACTGAAAAGCTGAACATAGGCTTTGGATTCAAAAACAATCTACACTCAGAAGAGTTTCAAAGTAGGACCTTCTTGTCTGTCCCTATCATTTCCTACCTGACACTTTGTATTTCAGTCACAAGCAGTGGAAAAATGTAGAGCTACTGAATTTCGAGATTATGCAGAAATATTCTTATTTGGTCATTTTTTGCAGAAGATAAGCTACACCTGTTTTTTTAATGTTTTATTTTAGGATGTGTCCGGAAGTTCCAGTTTTGTCAGGTCAATATAGAGGAAGGCTATTGGAAGCAGTGGTGGACCCTTCGAAAAACATGCTTCAGGATCGTCGAGCACAACTGGTTTGAAACGTTCATTATCTTTATGATCCTCCTCAGCAGCGGTGCATTGGTGAGTGCAACTCTTATTGCATTAAGGTAGCCCCTTTTTAAATCCCCCACATCTAAAGAAGTAACCAGATCTTATAGTATGAGTGCATGCCACTTTGGTTTAATGTTAATATATTGATTTCCCATGTAACCTAAAGTAACAATGAGGTATCTCTGCAGTTGCACTGTCACTGCTATTACATAGAGGGGCATATCAGAGGCCTGCTCTAATGTGAGCTGAAGACAGGTTGTGAAGTAATGTAGTTTAATGGTCTACCAAACATGTCGGCACAAATCTTGCTGTTTTTTTAGTAGATTTTGACCTATAATAAATGTGCAAGATACATTCAGATGAACTTTTGTCCATCTCAGGTATTTATTGTAGAGTAAAATGACCTACCTGTAGTTTATTACACCTAGTAATAATGTATCCACTACTTACAACAGAGTATATAGAGTAGGAATTTGAAAAATGTGAAAAACCTTCTGTTTTACCTAACATACTGTATCTTTGTGGAGACTGATGACTTTTTTGCTGAAAAAAAGTTTACATCACACAGTAACAGTGTAATTGAAATGAGTTTAAAACATAGTCTAACCATTTGTGACCATGCTGTCTAGGCAAGTGTTTTATTGCTGCAATTACATCAGAGAATTGTTTCAGAATTTTATAATATTATAAATGTTATTTTTTAACTCGAACGGATGAATAAATGCAGTGAACATGAGAAAGACAATGCCAATTTCTCAGGGCATTATTCATAAACCATTAACAAGAGATTGTATTTTTAACAGGCTTTTGAAGATATTTACATTGAGCAGAGGAAGACAATTAAGACTATGCTGGAATATGCCGATAAAGTCTTTACCTACATCTTCATCTTGGAAATGTTGCTGAAGTGGGTGGCCTATGGGTTTGTGAAATATTTCACAAATGCCTGGTGCTGGTTGGACTTCCTGATTGTTGATGTATGTATTCCTTGGTATTTGAAAATGTTCTTTGAAATTCTTTGAACACAGAACACTAAAGTCAGAAAAACCCAGAAATAAGCGACAACTGAAAGTGGCTGCAGTTAATACTTGACAAAACATGTCAAAGGAACATGTCAAGTCATTGCATATAAGTCTTATGTGTCCAGATACAAACTTTATACTAGTTTAAATTACTTTAAATCAATTTGTCCCAATAAGTAGTGTATGAAGGCCTGAAATTGGGGATTGACCATGGGACTCTAATATGTTCTAACATGTATGTACAAAAATATCCAGAAATAAAATCTGACATTCTGTTACATTTTCCTCATGTTTACCTATTGATCTGAAATAAAAATGTCAATAGTAAACAACAGAAGTGACATATTTCACTTCACTGTCTCAATAATTAGTTTTAATTAGTTTCCTCAAGCTGTTTTCTAATCATTGCTTTTTTTTTTGCTGTCACGTCATGCAGGTGTCTTTGGTCAGCTTAGTAGCTAATGCTTTGGGCTACTCAGAATTAACTGCCATTAAATCCTTGAGGACATTAAGAGCACTGAGACCTCTAAGGGCACTGTCACGGTTTGAGGGGATGAGGGTAAGATGTGTCAAAAACATTTCGACTGTTGCATGCCTATTGATTTACATCACTGCAAACTAAGCAAGAGTACACTATATCAATGAGCAAATTCATGAGCGAGTTACTGTATGAACATTTGTCGTGGATATGACAGGGTTTGTCTTCATACATGTACAGTATATTGAAAATAGAAATGGGAATATTTTATTAAGCAATAGATTTAGAAAAGAAATACCTCCTTGAAGTTTCTAAGATTCAAAATCATAATGCTTTTTTTCTAAAAAAGTATCCTTTTTGCACCCACACATTTATTATTGCATGTAAATAGAATCTATCTAAAGCTTCTTCCCTGTGCGGAGTACTGTACGTTTTCCATTCCATTTCATTCCTTTTGCTTTTGCATCTTTTACTAGCTCTACGTACTGTTTTAATGTAAAGGTTTCATTAGGATTTTTGAGCTTGCTGATGTTTGTTTCATATACTATATAGATTATTAGCATTATTAGTGTTATAACTATTAACTATTACTATTACTCTTATAGACTTTCTTAATTTTTCTATATTTTAGTTTTTCTTAGGTTCTTCAGATTCACTCCAAAGATAAGAGAGCAGCCAGGCAAACACAGACCTTCGGTCAATCTCCCTGCCCCCACTAATCACATGCATTGGCAACTGTGAAGCTAAACAGGCTCTTTCAGAGGAATGACCTTTAGGTTTATTGATCCATGAAAGCACACTCAGTGAATGGGGGTTTCTCTTCCTTACCCACAGCATACTGTAGCTAACAGCTATCAGACTGCCAGCAGAAGTCTGATAGCTTTGCCAAGCAGTCACTAAAAGAAAATGTGGCTTTCTTTTATTAATTTTGAAAAAACAACCAAATAAAACATAATATCCAAACAGCCACCCAGCCCAATTAAGAATGATAGAATTACTGGAAGCAATGGACTAAATTTAATTCTTACAGCTTTTGTTATTCTATGTTAATATTGACTGAAACAAATTATGTTAAAAATGTTACATTTAGGTAATTGATTAGTAATCTTTATAAGATGCTTTTCTTGATACATTATCTCAAAGTGCTTTAGTATAAAACAAGACACATACAAAAACAATAAGGAACAAATTTAAACACAGAAACTTGCAATGTATACAAGAACATTTTTTATTTGAAAGCACCATCTTACTAAAATCAAAATCTGTAATATTTATAATCTGGTCTGGGAGATTATTCCACAGTATTGAGCAACTGAAAGAATGTGACAAGGGTAACCTTTCTTAGTAGAATAATTACATGCAGTATACTGTAATGTATACCGAAGAAACATACAGTATTAAAATTTAGAAAGGATTATACAGGATCTTTGCTTTAATTAAAGGTGATACTGTACAGGCTAAAGTCAATACTGTACATCAGACTTGAATATATGATATGATAGTCGGTTCTTTTCCTCTGCTGAAGTTTACGCCCGAGTAGATAGCTGATAGTAAAAACTAATGTCATCCCTTGAGCAGTCGTAAATGTTTCTATTTCCATAGACATAAGATTGAAAATATAGAGAAATTTGATGATAATTCTTATCTAATGGTTTATGTACAATGACTCCTCTGAATTTGTTTGTGAATTAATGTAATTATTATAATAATAATTGCTTACACTTATATAGCGCTTTTCTGGACCACTCAAAACGCTTTACAGGTAATGGGGACTCCCCTCCACCACTACCAATGTGCAGCATCCACCTGGATGATGCGACAGCAGCCATAGTGTGCCAGAAAGCTCACCACACATTAGCTATCAGTGGGGAGGAGAGCAGAGTAATGAAGCCAATTCATAGATGGGGATTATTAGGAGGCCATGATTGGTAAGGGCAATGGGAAATTTGGCCAGGACGCCGGGGTTATACCCCTACTCTTTTTGAGAAACGCCCTGGGATTTTTAATGACCACAGAGGACCTCAGTTTTATGTCTCATCTGAAGGACAGAGTTAGAATGAACTTTGTTATGCCACGATACAATGTTTGTTTGAATTATGTGACAATTCTCTTGTCGTCATTACCTACAGTACTTCATACCTTTTTAAAAGAAATATCTGCTCAGTGATATACTAGATGTTCAGAAGCTCCATGATAATTGTTCTTCTACATATGATAGCCTTTGGATTATTGCATATGCATGAACAAAAAAAAACGTTTTCACTGTTTGACTTGATCAGGCTTACTATTGTATTGTGTTTTTGTGTTCTTTCTGAATGTACTGTGTTTTTAACGGTTTTTATTTGTTATTTGTTTTTTCTTTTCATTTACAGTAAACACAATTTTGTGACTTCATCGTGCTTCTAAAAGGTTTTTTTCCCCTTTTTGTCTTTACATTGCAGTTGTTGAAACATCTGTTACTGTGATTTCGTGTGCCCCGCAAAAATATCATTCCTTCTCTTTTCCTTGTAGTGTTTCCTACCCTTATGTTGAGATTGACATGTATGTTAGCTGTTGATTACTTTTCCCTCTTTTACCAGCCGAGATATTATTGTAGTCAGATGCATTTTCTGTAATATGTAACCTTTATAATAACGTTGGCCTCTTTTTTTTCCCCTTACTGCATTTATTCTAGGTGGTTGTCAATGCTCTTATTGGAGCAATTCCATCCATCATGAACGTGCTCCTTGTGTGTCTTATTTTCTGGCTCATCTTCAGTATAATGGGTGTGAATCTCTTTGCTGGCAAGTACTATCATTGTGTGAACACCACAACGGATGAACGGTTCCTTGTCAACGTTGTAAACAACATGTCAGATTGTTTGAAACTTGGGAACGGTAGTCGGTGGAAGAATGTAAAGATCAACTTTGACAATGTGGGAGCTGGCTACCTAGCTTTGCTACAAGTGGTAAGCGGTGGTTTACAATACATTCTGCAGCATTGAGTACCATGCTAGTCATAGTGTAGCCAGTATGCACCATAAAAGTAATATTCTACCACTCTGAGAGATGAAAAGAGGAGTCTGTATTTGGCTGTAATTTGCATGTATGGTGTGTACACATCCCATATGGCTCAATACCACACAAATGTCACCATCCTTTTATTCCACTTTGACTTTTGTATCTTTCTTTTGCATTATTTATTTTGCAATGGTACCGATATTTTTCATATTGATTCTGTTTTGTATTTGTAATTGAGTGAATGTTTTGCTGTATCTACAGTATAGTTTTCTATAGCTCGATTTATAATGGCCAAACAACAATTTTTAATAATAATATAGGGTTGAGGACTGTATTTACCCTCTAGAGATTAAGTGCAGACTACAGAGCAGTGGACAGGAAGATCGTACTTCTAGCCTATGGCTGAGGTGTGAAGATCTCTTTCAAACAGCAAAAAGTGTGGGAAAATATTTGGTTCAGTGATATAGTATGTGTTGCCTATGGCTGTTACATCTACTGTAGTCAGGTTGGAAGGTGCACCTTGAGTGTAGTTCACAGTGTTTTGCAACGCTGTTATGGCTGTTGAGTTATGCAGTAATCACTGGTTAGCTCAAATGGCATGCTAGCCTTGGGTTTGTGTTATTTCTCATGAAAAGTATTTATGTAGATGAGTGTAGCCTGGAGCTGGATGACTATGCTACTTTAAATTTCAAGCTTTTGGCAACATTTTAAGAGTTTGGCTCTGCATATGTATGCTTAAACAGCAGGATGAACTGTGGATATGAAACTGCTTTGCTATTTTTTTTATTTTAAAAAGTGTAGTTGTTTTACATCTCACATATTTCCTTTTTTCAAAGCCAAGGATTACTTTGTTTTGCATTGGCATATAATCAAGGGACTCATACTTAGAAATGGTGAAAGAAAATGGTGAAATGTATTATACGTTATTGTCATTCTAGAGAATGCAGATAAATATTGTGTTTGAGTCTAATCTAATACACCATTAAAGTAAATTATATATATATAGTTATAGATAGATAAGACTTTATTGATCCCGAAGGGAAACTGAGGTGAGCCCAGCCCAAGACAAGCAAAAACAGACATCAGAATAGACTAAAAATTAAAATAAAATAAGTACAGCAATACAAAATAAAATATATAGAGTTAGGTATGTGCAAAATATGCTCATAGTCACTGTAAAACAATAAAATATGTGCAAAATGCGCATAGGCATATACAGATTGAAAGTACCACAGTTTAAACAGTATATTAATGCAGTGTCCAAAAAGTACAATAGTGCAACATGCTGTCCATAGATGAGCAGTCCTAGGATAGGGCAGTGTTATACACCCTGAGAGCCGCCGGGAGGAAGGACCTGCGGGAACATTCCCTTGAACACCATAGCTGGAGCAGTCTGTTACTAAAAGTGCTCTGCTGCCTAATAACAGTCCCATTTAGCTGATGAGAGGTGTTTTTTATGATGGCTGTGAATACAGTGTTATAATGTTAATATAATATAATGTTATACAGTATATACTGTACTGTATATAACATGGCACACATCTGAGCTGTTGGTGAAAGCACAATATTAGATATAAATTAAAGGGCACAATGAGATCAATAGGACATTTTACAATTAGTACAAGTAAAATAAGTTTGATTTAGTAAATGTTCTCTACAGGTAAGGTAGTTTCAACAAAAATTGGATTCAGCAAGAAATAAATACAATCATTGAACATCAAGTGACCATTGTTTTCTTTGTTGGTTCATTAAGCCATCATTAGAACTCATAATTCACCTTTTTCACCGTATAGAATAATTGAATAAACATGTAACCATGGTACCTAACTTTGAATTGCAATTGTATTACACAGCTTTTGATGTTACAGATCTAGAAAGAAAAATCATCAAGGAAATGTATAATCTTTTCTGTTATCATGTTCTACATTTTAAATGCTGTCTCTTTTGGGGTTTCTTTTGAAAATGATTCTCGTGCAATATAAGAACAAATGGTTTACAAACTGACTGTCATCTGTTTACAGGCTACATTTAAAGGATGGATGGATATTATGTATGCTGCTGTGGATTCACGGGATGTAAGTTTTTAAAATGATAGTCTTGTGATCACTTTTTCTCTTTGGTGAGCTAAGCAGACAGGCTTAAATCTATAATAAATAACTAGAAATGATTGAATCAGTCGGGCCTACTGGTGGCGCAGTGGTTAGTTTTGCTGCCTCACAGAATCAGGGCCCTGTGTTCAATTACGAACCTGGGGTGCCATAGTACCTGATTGGGGTTTGTATGTTCTCCCTGTGTTAGCATGGGTTTCCTCTGGGTGCTCCTGTTTCTTCCTAATGTCCATACTGGTAGGTTAAATAGCGTCTGGGAAGATTGTCCCTACTGTGGGAGTGGTTGTGTGTGCCCTGTGATGATAATAATAATAATAATAATAATAATTGCTTACACTTATATAGCGTTTTTCTGGACACTCCACTCAAAGCGCTTTACAGGTAATGGGGACTCCCCTCCACCACCACCAATGTGTAGCCCCACCTGGATGATGCGACGGCAGCCATAGTGCGCCAGATCGCTCACCACACATCAGCTATCAGTGGGGAGGAGAGCAGAGTAATGAAGCCAATTCATAGAGGGGGATTGTTAGGAGGCCATGATTGATAAAGGCCAATGGGAAATTTGGCCAGGGCGCCTGGGTTACACCCCTACTCTTTTCGAGAAACACCCTGGGATTTTTAATGACCACAGAGAGTCAGGACCTCGGTTTTACGTCTCATCCGAAAGACGGCGCCTGTTTACAGTATAGTGTCCCCGTCACTATACTGGGGCATTAGGACCCACATGAGCCGCAGGGTGAGCGCCCCCTGCTGGCCCCACTAACACCTTTTCCAGCAGCAACCTTGGTTACTTCCAGGAGGTCTCCCATCCAGGTACTGACCAGGCTCACTGGCAGAATGGCCTCCAGCTCCCCTGCTACCCTGAGTTGAATAGCCTGGCTAGAAAATGAACGGATGAATTGATTTATTCAGTCAGCCAATGGGTATCAAAAAAGTATAATCATATTTGAAACAACAGTTTGTGCTGAAATTCTAGGGTTTGGGGGTTTCATTAGTCAGTCACAGTCTTATCTTATTTTATTTGATCAGCATGGTATTGCGATACTGTTTAGCTTGTAATAGGCTGTGTTTTTCCAATCCTAAGTCAAATGCCGCAGTTCTCAGCATATGGATTGCCCAGCTCATTTCTTCACTTTATTAGATGAAAAAAGCATTAGGAGACATTTTTTTTGTTTTTGCAATATTAAAAGTAAGAATTAACTAAAGTAAAAACTGCATTCTTTCCTAAATTTGCTATACCATAATTCAGTCTAGTTCTCAGTATAAAAATCTTCTGTATAAAAAGTGAGTTTGGCCTAATGTTTATTAAATGAAAGTTGCCCTTCATACATTACTTTAATAATTTAGCCCTGTTTATTTAATCATTTTATAATGCAGTCTTTCATACTAAAAAGCTAAGATGAAAAGACTATGTTGTGTGTTGAGAAACTTTCTGTCTGATATATTGTTCTATATATGCATTAAATAATAGCTTTTTAATTTCCCTTTCAGCTGGAAGATCAACCAGATTATGAAGTAAACCTTTACATGTACTTGTACTTCGTTATATTCATCATCTTTGGTTCCTTTTTCACATTAAACCTGTTCATTGGTGTCATTATCGACAACTTCAATCAACAAAAGAAAAAGATAAGTATTTTGAACTTGATAAACAACATGAAAATTAGGCATTGTCTGTTTATTTTTCCTTAATGTATCATATCAGACAAATCTAGGGAATGTTTTGTAACTTAGACCAAAAAATGACAAACACGGTGTTGAATATACAGTAACTTAAAGGAGCAATTAATATATGCTTGCTTATTTTCATTATTTAAGCCAAGCTATAACCATTTCTGGACCAGTGGATCAAAAAGGGATGCATAGATTAGTTGAAATTATTATTGCATATTACTGTACATATTACATATGATATATCACATACAGTATAGCTATTTCTGTTCTTATAGCTATAGTACAAGGCCCATTGGCGAAAAATAGTGCACTGAAGACAGAAATGATTTTTGTATATACTCCCACACCCCTTTTGAGCCTTCCAGAGTTTCCTAAGGATCAGCTTTTGTTGCCATAGATCATTGACACAGTTACATAATTGCCCAGAATAAAAATTGTGGATCGTGAAGAAACATACACACAAAATGACTTGAAATAGGGAAGAAGTAAAAAAAGAAAAGTGTACAAGGCACAATTTATTCCTTTAAGCAGCATATCTGCATGTAATGAGCATGAATGCTTTGTAAGACTGGCTGAGTCCGTGTAGCGGAAAAAATGCCTTTTATAACATTTCAGTGCTGACATGACTTCAGGCCATATTACACAGTGATTTGCATGAACAGGTATCTGACTCAGCAGTTTCAGGTCCAAGAGTCACATAGTCAGGCATTTGCTGTGCAGTAATGTGTCAGGGATTCATACAAAAGGTCTTTATCATCATGTTATTAGTAAAAATTACCTTGAGGTACTTTTCTTAGCTTTTCAGGATATGTGTAATTACTAAAGACCAGCATTTTATTTTGAAAATAAAAATGCACTAGGTTGTAACCAGTTTTGTTTTGGTCCATTACTTTGGAGGTCAGGATATCTTCATGACAGAGGAACAGAAAAAATATTACAATGCAATGAAGAAGCTTGGATCAAAGAAACCACAAAAGCCTATCCCCAGGCCTGCGGTAGGTATTGTTTTTCTCAGTGTAAAAGATGTAACAACTATATAGTTAACACTTTTATACCTCTAAAATCACATATGATAATCACTCTCATTGATATCATCACTAAGTCCTATGTCATCTGTATATGTTTTAATACAAACCCTTTACTGTTTGAGTAGGGAAAGTTAAATATGGTACAGTAAGTGCTCCATTGGTTTGCTTTAAGTTTCACCTCGAATCTCTACCAGTGAATGTGAGAGAGGCACCTGTCTGTTCTTGCATGGCTGTTGCCTCTGACTCACTCAATCTGCTATCTTTCCTATACTGTAACTACTATTATCTTCTTTTCTCATGAAAAGCCTTCCAGTTAACCTTAAGATCATGAAATAATACTGCATATCTTAAGTCTTAATCCACTTCTACAAAATTCATAGCTTCTTGTAAATTTAAAGTCTTCCTTGGACATATAGAACTTTGAAATAATGACAGTTGCTTTCTAATCTGCAGACTACTTCATACTGCTTTCTACACTACATTGTTCTTTAATCTGTATCATCAATGAAGACCGGTTCATTAAATCACTTAAAAACAGAATTAATTTTGATTTTCTGTCATCCAACCTATCTTTTCTTGCACAAAGTTTAGAATGTGATGTTGCAATTCAAATAAATAACCATCTGATTGCAAATAACCTCTTGGAAACCTTCCAATCTGGTTTCAGACAATTACATAGCACAGAAGCTGCCCTGATTAAAGGCACTAACGATCTTCTTTTCTTAGACCTCAGTGCTTTTGACAACGTCAATCATAACATCTTACGTTCTCATCTTGAGACTATATTTGAATTTTCTGACACTGCTCTTAAATAGTTTAACTCTTACCTTACTGATCATCGAAAGTGTCTCTCTTGGAAGTTTCAGTTCTGAAAGTGGGTTCATTAAGTCTGGTGTTCCTCAGGACTCGATATGCCCCTCCCACTTTTAATCATTTACATGTTCCCACTTGGTCAGATATTAAAATCTCATGATCTGAATGATAATTTCTGTGCTGATGATACTCAATTCTATGTCCATACTAAACCCAACACTGAAATAGCTGTTTCCCCATTCCCTATTTTAATCTCTGACATGAAAATCTGGATGACTCAAGATTTCCTTAATTGAAATGGTGGCAAGACTGAAGTATTGCTTCTTGGTACCTCCCATTAACTATGTAAAGCCAGTGCTGTAACCTAATCTTTGCATGGCACTGTACTTGAATTTCAATTTAAATTGAAGAATTTGGGGGTGATAGTTGTTCTGGGCTTGACGTTTGACCCTTATGCAAAATATTGTGCTATTATTCTTCCATCTCAGAAATATTGCCAGACTACAGTATGTCTTATGTTGCCTCTGACTGTAGCACAAAAGTTGGTCAACACATTCATCTTTTCTAGACCTGATTACTGCAATGCCCTGTTTGCTGGGGGATCTAAATCCACACTGAACAAATTTCAGTATGGCAGCTAGAATCCTGATCAGGTCGCGTGCAGGTGATCACATTACTCTTGTCCTGGAATCCTTGCACTGGCTTCCTATCAGGTTTTGTGTCGACTTCAAAATCCCCATGCTCACCTACAGGGCTCAACATGGCTTGGCAACTCAGTACCGATCTGATTTATTATCTTTCCTACTCCCCACCTTGTAATCTTCGTTCTTCTGACTCTGGTCTTCTTATCTGTATGTCCCCCAAGCTCGTTTACACTCTGTGGGTAACAGGGCCTTCTCTTGCTATGAACCAAAGCTTAAAAAAAGTCTGTCCACAAGGATATTAGAGAGTCACCTACCTGAGTGCATTAAAATCAAGACTGAAAATCTTCTACCTTCTTCTTCGGAAAGGCTTTTATTTAATTGGTATCGGTATCTGTTCACTGCATCTTCAACCAACTGCTGTATTTCTAATCTCTTGTTTTTATTTGTGCTTATTTTGTTAGCTCCTGTCTTTGTATTCTTTAATTTTATTTTGTTTTACTTTTCCTGTAAAGTGCTTTGACAAGCAACTTTTAAAGGTGCTATATAAAATAGGTTTATTATTGTTGTTGTTTACAAAAGAAAATCTTTTAACTTTATAATTGAATTAGAATTAACTATATAACATGACATCTCTAAAAGCAAAAAATACATAGATTTTAATTTTAAAATATCTAATATTGTGTGCTTTTCTTATAGAACAAGTTCCAAGGATGCGTCTTTGACGTGGTCACAAAGCAAGCCTTTGATATCACCATTATGATTCTCATTTGCCTTAACATGGTTACCATGATGGTGGAAACTGATGACCAGTCTAAAGACATGGAAAATATTCTCTACTGGATTAACCTTGTATTTATTGTCCTTTTCACTGGAGAATGTGTACTGAAGTTGATTTCACTTCGGCATTATTACTTCACCATTGGTTGGAACATTTTTGACTTTGTTGTTGTCATTCTTTCAATAGTCGGTATGTATGTTTTTGAGTAACAAAATATTTTAAAATTGTCTTTGACAGCTCTAAAGATTAATTATGTTTTTCGTGGCAATTTTCTTCTTTTTGTGTAAATGTTTCAAAACGTAATTTTAAACATCTTTAGTTATAAAGCACTTACCACTGACAGCATTGATATCAAAGTAGATTTTAGCGACATTGTTTTCCCCAAGTCTTATTCCAATTTTCTTTCTTTCTTTTTAAATTTCCCACAGGCATGTTTCTTGCAGACATTATTGAAAAGTATTTCGTCTCACCAACTTTATTCAGAGTCATCAGACTTGCACGAATTGGACGCATCCTTCGGCTCATAAAGGGTGCCAAAGGAATCCGCACACTTCTTTTTGCCTTGATGATGTCACTTCCTGCCTTGTTCAACATTGGTCTACTGCTCTTCTTAGTAATGTTTATCTATGCCATTTTTGGCATGTCAAATTTTGCCTATGTCAAAAAGGAAGCTGGTATTGATGACATGTTCAACTTTGAAACCTTTGGCAACAGCATGATCTGTTTATTTCAAATTACAACGTCGGCTGGCTGGGATGGATTACTGGCCCCAATACTTAACAGCAGGGCACCTGACTGCGACAGTGAGAAAGACCATCCTGGCAGCTCTGTGAAAGGTGATTGTGGGAACCCTTCTGTGGGGATTTTTTTCTTTGTCAGCTACATCATCATATCTTTTCTAATCGTAGTAAACATGTACATTGCAATCATCCTAGAAAACTTCAGCGTTGCCACGGAGGAAAGCGCTGAGCCTCTGAGCGAGGATGATTTCGAAATGTTCTATGAGGTGTGGGAGAAATTCGATCCCGATGCCACTCAGTTCATGGAGTATGCTAAACTATCTGATTTTGCCGATGCTTTGGAGCCTCCACTTCGTGTACCAAAGCCAAACAAAATCCAGCTTATTGCAATGGACTTGCCGATGGTCAGTGGGGAACGCATTCACTGCCTTGATATTTTGTTTGCTTTCACAAAACGAGTGTTGGGAGAAGGTGGAGAAATGGACGCACTGCGCGGACAAATGGAAGAACGCTTTATGGCATCAAATCCATCCAAGGTCTCTTATGAGCCCATCACGACAACCCTTCGTCGAAAGCAAGAGGATGTGTCTGCCGTTATCATTCAGAGAGCATTCAGGCGATATCTCATGAGGCGAACCGTTAAGCAGGCCTCTTTTATGTACAAAGAACAAAACAAAGTTGGAGTACACATACTGGACAAAGAAGAAATGGTAATAGACAAATATAACGAAAACTCAACCACTGAGAAAACAGACATGACACCTTCTACAGCTTCCCCACCTTCTTATGACAGTGTAACAAAACCCGACAAAGACAAATATGAGAAAGACAAGAGAGAGAAAGAAGATAAGGGCAAAGATGTCAGGGAGCATAAAAAGTAAAAAAACAAAATAAAAAATGCAAACTTAAAAAAGTCCATTTATATGACAAATTGTTTACAGCCTTTGAAGGTGACCTATTTGTGTCAACTGGACTCCGTTTTGTGTGGAGATCTATGCCAAACTGACAGTGCTTACTAAACTATTTAAGGTCAGTGCCTAATATAAGGCAGTGACCCTCGTCAGGAGACTGTGACTCTAAATGGCAGAGGGGAGTCAAATACCTAAACGGGAGGTTGCTGTTCTTACTACCAGCTGACACTGCTTAATGGGAGAGTAAAACGGCTACTCGCACTGTAGGGGCCAGTTAAAGGGACCAGAAAACATTTTTTTGTTTGTTTTGAGTGTTGCTGAAACCTAAAACACTTTAGTATAACTATTTCTTCTATTTCTACTTCACCCAGTGTCTTGCATTCCAACTGCCATATTTTTTATTGTTTTTACAAAATCTGTTTTAATTTCATTGTTTTTAATTCATAGGTTATTTATTCTATATGTGACTATTTTTGTAAAAGGGTTTTATGTTGATAGGGTGGGGGTTTATGTACTGCTTTAATGGTAAGAGGACCAGAAACAACAACAAAAAAGTGTTTACCAATGTCTTGAAACACATACACTTTTTTTGCATGGAAGCATGTGCACTCATAATCATGCATGAAGGATCATTCAGTCATCAAAAAAGAAAAAAAAAGTATATTTTATCCATGTCAGTGTTTCAGGGTGGTTCTCAATATTTTGAGGTGCTTCTTAATCATGTTTTGGTAACACCAGACATTTGTATGTGCCTATTCTACTCCCTTTTTAACCCACTTGTAAGCTGAGAGGAAATGGGTTGAATGAATATCAGCAACCTTTTATTTTCCATTTCTCAAAGACTGGGAGAAAAACAAAAATGCCCATCCACTCCCAACCCTACATTCCTTTTTTACTTTCAAATTGACCCAAAGATATTTTTCTTTGTCCAGGAATACAGTACAATAAATATAGATCCTTAACTCCCACAGTATTGTTTAGACATCTTCAGTTCTCCGCAAGACAACGTTTCGAATGAATGAAATGAAATCCCTCTGTGATGTAAATAGTTAATTTCTCTGTGGTGCATGTTTGAGCAAGCAGGTTTTCTTGGCAGAGTGTCTATTGCTTCAAATATGTACCACCCAGGCTAGTCTGCAAGCTTATGACAGGTAACACGCTATATTCTATATCATAAGTAGTTTGAAGGCTGTCCTTGATGCATGTTATATTGCCTACGCTATGTTTCTTCCTCTGTTGAAAAGTCTTCAGATTTGGGAAGCCATATATTGGTGGCAAAACATAAATTGCTCAACAGAATCTCATCTCTCCATGTCATTAAGCAATAGTTTGTTGCTTCTCTTAAAATAGTTTTTCTTTCTTTTTTTCAACAAAAAAAGAAATGCTTCTGTTAACGTTTTTATTTTTCAAAAACGGATATCGTCTTTTGTATAGAAAAGGCAGAAAAGATAGAACACGACACACTCTGCTTAAGCTGCGAAAATTGTAAGTGGTTAGAGTTCACTCAATGTTAATATAAATATTGTAATATAATTCATTTTATTTATTTTTCAACGTTTTTGTATATAAAATATGCTATTAAAATATGGGCTTGAGGTCAACATAACAGCCACTTTTATTACTTTTGATCCATAGCACTTTTTCATCCCCAGAGAAAACAATACATGGGGAGGTATAGATTTTTTTTTAACTTTTTGCACATTGCTTTTGATATGTACAATTTTGTTTTTGTAAAATGGGACCACAGTTTACCTGCTTCTGCATAGTGATATTCAAAGATGGAGCATAGATGAGCCTATTATATGATTCAATAGCACTGCCTGAAAATGGAGGTGTCAAGGAGGAAGTCTCTTCACCAGTCCTTGATTCTTTCCTGCATTTGTTTACATTTCTATTTATTTTAATTTATTTGTTCTTGTAAAATGGTTCATTCTGCACTGAGAACTACTGTAAATGGAATAAGGGTCCACCATTTTTTTTCACAGAAGAGCATAGTAATGAACTTGTTTAACATAAATATATATTATATATATTATTTTTGGTTTACTTACACAAGCAGACATTCAGTAGATGCCATCTTTTATTATGCTTGTAGTGTATTAGTGAACTGCATGCAGGATAATGCTATTACCTTAACTAATGGTAAAATTTTAAAAAGCCAAAAGAATAAAAACTACATTTTTATTGTACCTCAGGTATGTCTTAGCAATTTGTTTATATTTTCTTTGTCTTACAGCTCAACACCATTCATCACATTGCGTACAGCACATTAACACAAACTATATGTTTAATGTAGCACCACTTTTTCTGTATTGGTCTCTGCTATTTAAGTAAGGTATGTTTGCTTAATGATGCATAATGGGTTATATTCAATAAAATGGTTAAAACCAACAAAACATTTCTGTGTATTCACGTATATACTATGTTGAAATTTGTCAATATAAAATGTTATTAATAAAGATTTAAGTATGTTACATGAGGTAAGGATTTACTAAACAGTACCATGGTATTCCATCAAGTCAAAGAAAATACTGTATGTCATACTCATGTATTGAGCATGATTATTTTTTTAAATTTATATTAACCCCAACACAAAAAGAGGATCCTAAACCTCACTGTGTCCCAGGTTAACATAGCATATCTTAACCATTTACAGAAGCAAACTGAAGAAACTGCTTTTAAACTGTAGAGCTACAGTATATCCTTCAGTAGCAAAATGATAATAGATTAAATTAAAATAGTGTGGACCATTGCATTTTTTCAGATGAAGGGTACTTTTTTGTTCAAGTTTAAACACTTCAGAAAAACAAGAAAACACATTTCAGCTCAAAATCAGTTAGATGAGATATATTCAAGACAATTTCTAGTTTTTTTTAGATTTTAATACACATAAATATTTTCAAATTTTTATTTTAAAGGTTATGATACCTTCAGTGATGTGATTATGTTATATATTTCTTTTTGGTTTTTTTTGTGTAATATTATTTCCTGTGTCTATTCCAAAGTTATCTAAATAGGTACAGGAAATATGCTCATGTTGCTCAGATGTTTACCGTGGTTCTGTCAAATTTATTATAAAATATAATGTACGTTTATAACACAATAAAATAGATTGCAATTTTTCTGTTAATGCTGTTTATGCAAAGAGTAGGACCCTAAAATCTTATGTCACACCATTTATAAATTCTCATTCCGTCAGATGTTCTCGCCATGCTGATTCCTCCATTACATATTTGTAGTTCATAATAGAATGCACTGCTTCAAAACTGGATTGAATCATTTTGTTATACACAATTTCAATGAGGTAGAAACAGTTTATGTCTAATTGTTCATAGTAAGACCAAAACAATGAAGAACTTAGATATATTAAATACTAGCCAAACATTAAAAAGTTATCAAGAGAAGGGTTAAAATATAATATGGCTTTGGTTTGATGCACTTATCTCAACTACCCTCTTAATTACTGAATATGCCCATATTTTCTGAAAATGTTGGATAGGCGCTACCTAAACTTTAGGTATCAGTATTCCAGAACAAAAGTTTAAAATTCTAACAACAAATAAAAGAAAATGGTGCATACGTGTAACTAAAAAAGTCCTAAATAAAACTGGTATTGGCTATTTTAATGCTTCTTTGAAATTCAAGCAAAATGATTCATCTTTCAAGCTGTTAACCTTTCTGAAATCTTATTCATATGCATGTTGTTCTCAGCTTTCATAGAATGAGTCAAGACAAATTTTGCTTAGATACGTCATCCATCTTCACAGCGGTACATTGAAATTAATGTGTTGGAGGACGGTTACAGAGCTATATTGCTACTAAGCACATGGCTACAAATTGTGCCCTAGATGTAGACTACAATCCTACTTACATGGAAACTATAATGTACAGTATAAAGATTTATTATCATGCACTTCATAACTGTGATACAATAGTAAATGTTTCTCCTATAATGTGTAATTAATAATAATTGATTAAAAATAGGAGGTACAAGAAGCAAAGACCAAACCTGCTCAACCTATCAACTTTTTAGTGGAAAATGAATGTGTATATACTGTACTTTTTATATTCTGTGTTGTCTACAGTGCTGTCATACTTCTGCCTCTGCCTCCTTTTCTGGTTGTTTGGTGTTATATGTTTCTTATTTTACACCCTCTGGAGGAGGGAAATCTACTTACCAATTGACCTGTCCTTGTCAATCGATCTGTCAGCTTTTGTTTGTATCTACTGTATGTCTACTAGTCTGTTTGCCTTTGTCCATAAACAAATTATTTTATGAGATTGTTCAGCATTTAAACATGATTTCTTTATCTTGATTTTTTTTTTCATTTTTCAAATCCTGTTCAATCAAATTTCTATTCTTATGGCTTTTTTTTAAAAGATTGATATAAAGTGAAAAAGTGAATTCTCACAGATTTCTGAACAACACTTTCACGTTTAATACTATGTTATGTTAATAGACCAAGACTGTCTGTGTGCAATGCAGTTGCAAATTTAACCCAACTAACTTAGATGCTGGATAATATTAATTTTGAAGAGTCAATAATCTGTCTTTGACTTTGACTGGTGTGGGTCATAGTGAAGAGATTTTGCAATATTGCTCCCAATACTTAAATATTATTCACTTGTAAAATGTACTGTTCTTGAAATATCATAAAAATATTTTATACCACAACATCTGAATTTTGAAATTTATTTTGAATAATTATATTGAATTTTTTAAAGTATAACATATGTTTAAGAAAACAAATTAATAGTGTTGTATACAAAAATGAACCATAAACAATTTATTGATGACAATAATTTAATTCAACATCATAAGTTACTATATGATTTAAGTAAAAATGAATATCCCTTTTGTATCAGAGGTGACATGTAAGGCCTCGTAATTCAAGAATCATAAACTGAATGTTTGAAGAAGTTTGAAACAAGAATGACTTGAGTATTGGGTCCAGTCATTTGGACCATGATTCTTCTTTTATACAGAGTCAGAGCTTATCTAGAGCAAGACATTTCTGCCTGGTCATTAGTTGTCATTGATCACTAAAGGAACAAGTAATAGGTTTATTCCATGCTGAAGAAAATAAGAAATAAAACACAATGTTTCAGCCATAGAGCCTTCTTTAGGCCTTCCAGGCCTTTTCAGCATGGAATAAACCTATTACTTGTTCCTTTGCAGCCTACGCATGCTGACGCAGCTACCCACCTGAACTATTGATCACTAAATGTCACTGATTTTCTCCACCAAACATCTGAAAAGGCCAAAGATAATCCCTCACATTATGTAGAGTTCCAGCTAAATGCAACAGTTCAGAATTACACAGATCCAAATGTGATTTATTAGAAACAGATTAATTAACATGCTAATTCCATGGGTGAGTTGTTGCCCCAAAATTATTTAATACACAGTAGGTGTAAAGAAAATATGAAAAAAAACTCACCAAACTGCTTACAAAGGGGTTTTGCTCCCTTGCGGAATTAGTAGCAGTCTTTCCATTTCTAGATACAATTCTCAGTACGATGTTCAAGCTTTTAAAACACGCAAACATTTATTTTTGATGATCTTTTCCATGCACGTCACTGCGTGCTATAATTGCAACTAGGAAATAAAACAAAATAATAGGTGGTAATGTTCTCCAGGTGAGATGTTAAACTTGAAATCCTAACTACAGTATTTGGCCATTAACCATCACATAGCACTGTTTATTTTCATGAAGGTGTTAACCCTGGTGTCCTAGCTAAATTTCACTCTGGCTCATAGTCGTTCATGTGTCATGGATGACCTAGGTACCTTTGGGATCAAGCAACAACAACAATCAACTAATATTATTATCTTTCATTAAAAAGATAAAACATATCCAAGAAACTACACTACTAGTCTCAAGCTTCATGAAAAATAAGTCAAAATAAAGTCAAACAGGTAAAGAGTTTTGATGAATGCCAAGAGACAGGACAGAACAGGTTTGTTTTCGTATGCCTCTTCATAACTGGTCACCTTGTGTCCTGCTGAAATTAGTTCAGGTGGGCAACAGTTCTTGGCAGCTAAAAGAGAAATGCTGCTGGCAAGGGCATTTTCCGAGGTGAGCTATAGATGAGCAAGCGCCACATCCAAGTCACAAGGGATTCATTAATGCCGAGGTCTTCTGCCAAGTGAACTGAATTATTCAGTAGTGTGCCAGGGAGGAGAGGATGCATTAAAGCGTAGCAGTGTTTGACTAAGGACCTTTCAAGATTTATCATGTCTTTCCTGCATAAGAAAAACAAATTGTCATGTGGCTGGAAAAAAGGATCTAAACAAAGCTTAAGCACCTTCCTATAACCCACTTTTTTGTTCAAAGTTAGTTTGAAACTGACAAAATGCAGTTGACAATTCCTCTTAAAATTTGTTTAAGAAACATACATCTGAATATCCCATTTCCCCATTTTCCAAAGCCGCCTCTTTCTTTTCCTTTAAACACATACTGTAACACGAAATGATGTTAAAACTGAAATAATGAAAGACTACTTGGCAGAGGAGTATATACAGTATTATCAACTATAGTACATATTTGAGCAATTCAGAATTATATTACAAAAAGCACTTTATGTCTATTGAATACAACGATGCAAACTTTTATATACAGTATTCTGGATCACAATAATTGTAGGATGGTTTCATAGGGTAAAGCTATTGACAGACCATAGCCTAGTGTAATGAGTATTACATTTCACACAAATTATTGGGATGAAAGTTGTCTGTCCCAAACAAAGTCCTTTGCTATGAACTTTCTGTTCTCTATGCAATTCTGCTAGATTATGGTTATTGCCCAGAAAGCTCTCCTGCTTGTCCAGCTGTGTAAGTACTTTTGGCTTACAAGTATCACTGGCACTTGTATCATAGGATTGGACCTGTTATTCTGGGCATGGCCATGGCTGGACCTCTCCATCTTATTAGTAGGTCAGTGTGATTGATCCAGGACGAGGGAACTTGACCCTAATTAAATCTTCACTGGAGCAATGCAGGTAGTAGTGTCTTCGGCATTCCTCTGATTTGCAGTGAACAGAGACCTTGTTTATTGCGGAGAAGTCCCAGTCCCAGGAGCTCAGAGATGGGTGGCTTCTAATTTGACCTTTCACTTAAAATGTTTGGCTTACATGTGCAGGTATCACATGTCTCCAATGCCCACGTATAATAGAGCCAAATGTACAGTAGTCCTCCTTGGTCTCAAAAGGTCCTGTAAACTGTCAAATACAAGCCCCCTCAGAATAGCAAGGAGATCAGATCTGTTCTCCAAACTTCAGAATAGACTCCAGGGACACAGAATGTCATTCCAATGAAGTACATGATTAGGCGGTGGTGTTGACAGTGATGCAGAACATGAATATTCCAAACCTCTGCTGATCTCTCTGGAAGTTTATAATCCTGAAACAAACTGGGTTAAGCAAAGGGGTCTCTCATTGCGCCATTCTTTCTGTGGGGGAGCCGTCCTTCTTAGTGGAGAAGAAGAGATAGAAGAAATATACTGTAACATATCAAAGTGCTTGAGCAACACTACTTCAGAGATCTGGTCAAACAAGATTCTGGGGGAACTCCAAAGTTAAGGACAGTTCTGGGGAGTGTACCTTCCTCTGTTGGGGGATGTAGACCCAGAACATTTTGCTAGCATCCAAGTTCCACTTGGCCTGGTTCAAGTTAAATTGTTTTGTGCCATGCACCTTAGCCAACCATTCCTGGATGAATGCATAGTCAGTGAACCTCTGGGGACTGATACCCAAGTGGATTGGGGGACTGCCTTGTCACCCAGGCACCTACTGAATACTAGGTCCTTGGGATGCACAGTTCTCTACCCAGCATGAGAGTTACATACCATGTTCACATGTCATAGGCCCTATATGCTCTTTAAATGTGGTCCCATAGGGTTCAGTAACGGATACTGTGATGATAATGACCTCAGTAGCTAGTCTAGTTTAGGTACTCAAACAATCTTGCTCCGGGGATATAGAAAGAATAAATACCAGCTTCCAAACGTGAATACTCCAGGACATTCATCCCTATACAGGGCACCACTCCTGGAATTACTACAGAGGGATTCAATAGTCATCCTCCTGATCCACACAAATATCCGAGTGGCAGTGGCACCAGTAGAAGCATTTGCTGCAGCTGAGCTTCTAGAAGATTAAAGTCACGGCCCATTGTTGAGTGTGGGTAGTGGGTAGACGTGGGTGGTGGTTACTCAGAAAAAAAGGACTCTGTTCACTGCAAATGATGGACAAGCCTCCAGCAGCACTTGAGTGCAATGATTTTTAATGACTCCCACTCCAATAAAACAAAAAACAAGAAACATGAGAAATTCTAGGTGACAAAATATTTGCATTGTCAATATAAACAATATAAAATGGAAAACCCATAATACAAGGTATCACCTACACCACACTGCAGCCTCCCATTTCCTTTGTGGGCAGAGAGCAGGCCCTTTTTAACATTAAGCCTCTCCCCTGAGTGACCGTTTTTCTATGCAGGCACCTATAAAGACAACCTATTCTTGGAGCTCTGTTTCCTTGGGGCCTAAATCAGGGGATGCAAAATACTGGATAGTGTTTGTTATGTAAGTATGTGTATAATGTTTGTTGGGTTAACGTTTACATTGCAGTGTATCTACTGTATGATTAATTACATGTATGCACCCATGAAACAAATCACTAGATACAAAGCAGTAAAAGGTAAGGAGATAAATTAAATGCTTGTATTTTTAAGTAAGGGCGTAGAGGTGAAGTGGATGGTGTTGTGTATGGCAGTGCTGCAGTGAGCAGGGGAGAGAACATTCTGTCACAAGTGAACCACTGAAAACAGTAGAGGAAATGTCAGACAACATTCACAACAGCCAGGAGCTCTATCATATAGTTGTTACTTTTGGTTGGCTTAAGCACTCAACCGCCACATTATCAGTCTTGTCATAGTCTAGAACGAACTGTAGGGTAGGATCCAGGTATGCCAGCAAAGGGGCCTTTGCCACGGCTGCTTGGTGCCATTCAAAAAGCCCAAAAGACAACAGAGATGTACATGTCCGTCACCGTCTGAGGGATAGGCTAGGATTTGCTTTTCTCCGGGACATGCTGTTCAAACCAATGAAGTGTCCCAAGATGTGGATTTCCCCCAGCAACAGATGACACTACTAGTTACACTTTAGGCCTGTCTCCCAAATTTAGTTAATGACATTTCTGAGACTGGCAGGCCCTGTTGAAGTTAGAAGTTGGAGAAGCAGGAGTATCTAGATGGCAGTCAACAGGGTAGAGTCTGAGTAGGTTAGGCATCTCCTGTGTTAACGGTGTTTGAAACAAAGCTTATGTGGACACAGTCCCCTCAGAAACCACAGAGATTTTGCATATTCAAAAGAACTTCTATAGTGCTTTCATGGTCTGCTTTCCCTGCAAACTGGTGGTGGTGATGTTGAAGTACTGTTCTCCTCCACTTGACACATCTCAGGCAGGGTTTGTTGTTGTGCTGTCATCTTTCCAGGAAGATGATCCTTTGTTGCAATAATGTACGCTGGCCACCATCTCTGTCTAACTCATGATGGCGTGGCTAAACCTATCCTGGCACCTAGGGAAGGTTAGTGACTCTTTTCTGTCATTCCAATTAAAGGAATGTGGCAGACACTATGCCTGAATTCCCCAGTGAAGATTTAACTGGGGGAAATTTCCTTGTCCTGGGTCAATGACACTGCCCTGCCACTTATCCTAATGAGACAGAGAGGTCTAGCCACCCCCATGCCCGAAATAATCCAAACCCATGTTTCAAGAATCAGTGCTACCTGTAAGCCAAAAGCTCTTATGCATCTGGACTATTTTGGGGGCTATCTGGGCCATAACCATAATCTGACTGAAATCACCCCATATCTCAATAAGCATATGCAGGAGCTGGTCAGGCACTGTGTGACAGTGACCGGCATATCATACCCTAATATTGATGATTAGGTTCACAGCACAGCTTTTTTACAGAGCTTTTGATTCCTTGATGCCAGCATTCTCTCAGTGAAGAGGTAGATTCTGGCTTAACAGTATAATGAAAGGAAACCAATGTATATACTCATGATTTTTATATTTAATTGCTTAGTCAGCTGTTCTCACTTCCTGCCTTTGTCCAGAAGATACAAGTATGCCAATTTTCAGTACTATTGGTAAATACCTTAGGACAAATCACGTAGAACAAAACAGTAGTTATTCTGAAACAATGTCCAAATGAGTGTTCAGTCTCACTTTAATAGTTGTAATTACGAGTTACAGAGAAATTTCACAATGAAGCAGAAGAATAAAAAACAAAGTTTATACTTTGGAGCCTTATGCCACCCTTAATGGAAGAAAATTGTTCACAAATAATCTGATCTGAGCAGTGCATATCTGCACCAACCTCTAGAGCTGTTACTTCTGTCCGTGTCAGGTCTTGTAGAAGAGCTGGAGAAAACAGGAGGCTTGGTATGGGAGAACACACAGGGGTTTAATAGTGCACAAAATAGTAGTGACAGTCCGTGAGACAGTGAATAGGGGAGATTGGCATCCAAATCCAAACAGGCCCAAAGGCAGGTCAGGGCACAGTCCGGGAGTCCATCAACAAGTTATCCATCCTGGGACGTGACAAGGTTAAAATCCCTAGGAAGGGGGAAAACACAAACACAGGCAAAACATGGAGGTCCAAGGGTGACGGGGCGAGATCCTCCAGACCCCGGGCTCAGGAAGCGGTGTCGGGTATGAAGCCTATGCCCTCAGGAGATGAACATAGGGTTTCCTGGTGCTAGCCGGGCCTCGCAACATCCTTACCCTAACGTTGAGCCCCGAGGAATGGAGGTGCTAGTCTTTAAATAACAGTACACATAACGGTACACCTGGGGAAGCTTAGTCACAATCACAGGAACAATAACAGGAGTAGTGGAGCACCCTCTAGGGGAGAGATGTCAGCCGTGACAAGAGCTCAGGAAATTAGAAGAATATCCTACAATTAATATAGCTAAAACTGCTTTTCCTTTGGATTTTTCTAAAAGAGCTGTCTCTCTCCCACCGTCTTTCAGTGATACACAGATAGCCTGTTACAGAACATTCCATATGGCATGATAATTGGAGAAATTAAGGAGGATAATTTGAGACATCCAGATATGGTTTTGGTATAACTAGTAGAGGTCAGCTTCAAGTAAGAGAAGTGTTTTCCAAGCTAAAGAGGTTGCTTACTTGTCCTACTGTATTGGTTGGGAAAATCTGAGAAGATCTACACCCACTATAGTGTATATAGGAGTAGGTCCATGTGGTAACTTGAAGCATCAGCTCCTCATGAGGTAATAAAAGCTTGAAGCATATGTGGGGCTTCTAAATCAATATTGATGCTTCCTAACCTGTCCATAGTTTTGGCACCTCTGCACTTGGTGTCAAGGGTCACAACAAAATTAAACTCTTCAAGTAAAACTGACACTGCACTCATTCATTATTATTCCTAAAAAAGACTTTCTTGTCAATGATGCCTCGCCCATGGGGTTGGTGTAGTACTGTTCTACTAGATAGCAGATACAATCAAATTATGTTTTGAGTCACATCCATAAGAACATAAGAAAGGGTGCAAATGAGAAGATAATTTTACCTTTATCTTTTAGGGGTTTTGTTGCAGAGACTTTAGGTTGTGAATAGATGTCCTTTAGCTTTTACCACCTGTGGAAACAGATTACTTCATACACCAGGCAGACAAAACAGACTGTCACAAATCCAGATGTGGGTGATTAATCTTATAGATACTGTATGATGATGCCTTTAGGTAGAAGTCAGACACAGAAATAAATGGCTTGCCACTACCGGCAATACCTAGTACTTTGCCCACCCCCATTGCCTCGTGACTCACTGTTGTGCAGTTGTGGACAGACTGTGACCCAGTGCCACCATGTGTATGCCAGTTTATAACAAATGGATGCCCACACACTGTGGAACCAGCTATTAAACTTTATTTAGAAAATAAGCTGGAACTGAGTGTGTATGTACCGGGGGGTGCAGTTTTTGTACCGTTGCAAGATACATCACAGGTTTACAGATGCCATACCAGTCCGACCCTTGCATTATATGAGGTTTTTCAGACTTTGAGTAAAGAGAGTGTAGGGATACATAGTGCAGTTCAGTTAAGGTTTGGTTTGAGATCAGTTTAATTATGATGAAACCTCTCCTTCCAGAGTAAAGATTGAGAAGACATACACAATGTTTATTTCTCACTGTACTCCAAATTGCAACTGTGTTATAAAGGGTTTTATAGTCTGAGTCCAGCTCCAGTCACTAGTTGTTATTACCATGAATGGGTGTTTGAGTGACCATTAACATGTCACACACAACATCAGGTTTCTGTTTTAATTTCACTTAAGACAGATCAGGAGTAATGACTCCAGGCCAGTGTCAGATTTCTACAATCGTTTCAGATGATACCCAAAAAAGCTCTTTATTGATTGTGTAACTTTTGTTGTAAAAAAATAATTTAAGCCATTAACTTGATGGTGTCATGTGCAGTTATAAATAAGTCAGAAAATAGTTAAAACATCTATCTTAAGAGACAAGCTAAATTAAATTTTAACCCATGATAAGATCACAAAAATAACATTTAAGTAATGAACAATGTACAGTATACAGTAGCATAACAGTTGTTGATAAACAGATATCTGGTGATAACCAGAACTGTTCTCGAATCTTGAGTGGACAATCAATAAGCCTTTAAATCTCAAGAGAAATTATCTTTAGATAAATGCCAGTTTGTGAAACATTCTTAAAGTGTTTTTTTATTGATGTACTAGTGTAAAGGTTTATTGTAATATGTACAGTATGATGTTCTATTCTCATTATATTCTGTTGATATAGACTCAGAAAATGTCTTAGCATAGAACTGTGCTGTACTTTGTGAACAGTTCAACACTACATAAGCAGACAAAACAGCTTTTAATAAGATCAATTTACTAGCCATGTACAATTTCTTCCATTAGGAATTTGTCTTTTCACATAACCTAGCTTGCTCTCCATGAGACACACAGACAGGGAGAGAAGTTTGGGGTCAGGGCACAGGGTCAGCCATTTATACAGCACCCCTGGAGTAGCTGGGGATAATTAAGGGCTTTGCTCAGGGGCCCAACAGAGTAGGATTCCTCTGCCAGCTGCAGTAAATGAACCGGCAACCTTCCAGCCACAGGCACAGATCCGTAGCCACAGTGCCACCGCTCTGCCCATGAAAAAGGAGTTCACCTGGCCTGTACAGGGATCAAACCTGCAACTTTGGTGTTATTAGCACCATGCTCTAACCAACTGAGCTAACCAGCCTCTTTAATAACAAAGAAGGATCAGGAAGATTACTACGCAAGAGCCAGCCAGTGCATTTCAATCCTACAATAATCTAGTCGTTTGCTAGACATGAATGAGTCCAATTGATCAAGAAAATAAGGGTATAATTACAGTAAGTACAATAAAGAAAATCACATATAATTCGATTTGAAAGCAACAGGAAAAGCAATACCAGGCTGGCTGTTGCCTTTCCACCTTGTGCCTGTAGAGATTGAGTAGCATCCTCACTCTGTTCTGCTCTGCACTGTACATGTGACTTGCATAACTGCAAAGTCCTAATTTGTCAGCTGTACAGCCAATGGCACAATAGAACTCACCTAGCTGGGTGACATTCACTCAGAGTGATTTGCAGTGCATTGGGTTTTATAACAAAGCATAGACTGGTGTTCACAGTACATTTAAGTTCAACTGGAATGCAACAGCCTGCGTAGTAAAAATATTTGTACCAAAATCAATTTAATGGCTGATGCAACATGTATAAGGGAAAAAAGAAAGTGCACTGAGATGCAGAATAACATAATGTATACAGTAGATTGTCATTTTGCGTACTTTTAAATGTGTTCTATGATGGGTAAATAGCAGATTAACTTTTCTGGAAAGAAAGTGGTAGAAAAACAATACAAATCCTTCTAATAATTATTTCCTGAAAATCATATGTACAAGTACAATAATAACATAATTATTGTATTGCATACTGTGTGTTATAGGATTTAAGCACCTGAATGCTTTCAATGTACAGTATGGTCTATAATGTTTATTAAGAAACATCATGATGGCTGATGCAAGCAATAGCCACGAATAAGATACACCCTGGATAAGATACCAGTCCTGGGCCAGTTTTCCCAGAAGCCAATTAGCCTACCAGTATGTCTTCCAGTATAGCCTACCAGTATGTGGGAGGAAACCGGAGCACCCAGAGAAAACCCATGAGAACATACAAACTCCAGCCGACAGCACCCCAGGAACTGAACCCAGGGCCCCAGCACCGTGAGGGACCAACTTGACCCCCGGTGGAACATGTACAGTATGAATGAAAAAAGAAAGGGCACTGCGAGACAGAAAAACATGACGCCGTTGTTGCATACTGTACATACTGTATGATCATCCTTTTGCCTAAGAAGAGCAAAAAGAAATTAATGATATCCCGTAAAATTGTACAATTAAAATTACAAATTACACATCAGTTCCAACAGAAAATGGGAGGCAAAAGTATGCTTGTTGCTTAATAAGCATTCAAACTTTATTTAGATTAAAAAATGTTTAAAGATATTCAGATAGTTGAATTACCAATCACAAAATTACACTTATATTTAAATACATATTATATTAGATATGATATTAGAACATTAGATTATAGCACAGTGTTACAATGTTTTTATATTGCTTTTAGTATGTTCTCTATGAAGTGACTAGATATAAAATGGGTTTGTTATTATCGTATCAAATGACTTTTGTATTTTAAGTTTGATGGTGTTGGAAATCTTGAAAGAAAACTGTTCCTTTAGCAAGGCCAGATAAATCACATTTCCTTCTATTCCTCCTTGTTTTAAATATTTCAGTGTTGGGTGATGGGAGCTATTACAAATCCTGTGTGGGCTGAACAGCTGATTAATTATTTAGTGCATAAAACACTTTTATCTGTGGTAGCTTCACTTAGGAGGGTAGTTTACTTTGAGATAACAGTCATACATTGGTTCTTTTAGAATGTTCTGCAAATGGATATACAATAAATTAAATATATATAGAATTAATATTTATATACAAAAATACAAAACATAGATTTTTTTTTTAGAATTTCGCATTTTGTCCCAGTTTTGTACTTTAGCTTTGGTTTACAATGGTGTCCTTAGTGACACATGTATTGTTAGATTCATGACAAAGAGATAGGCAAGTGTAATAGTTTTTATAATGATTCATGATTCAATGCTTTAAATATGTGACATTTACTGTATGCATATTTAAAAAACAATTGTCTACTGCCTTGTACAGATAAATCGACCAGGTTCATTTTTCATTACAGCACTCATCAGAATTCCAATTTATGAAAAAGGTGACTTCAAAAACAACAGAGGTTAGTTTTTCATTTTCTAAATCAAAAACACATATCAGTGTAACTTTGCCTTAATTTGTTGCTTAGAATTTGCTTAAAAAATGAATTAGATTGCCCATGGATACCTTTGAATTTTATGTTAAATCCCACAACTATCACTAAAGTTGCACAATTGAGAGCATCATGTTAATTTGTTCTGCAGTGTCATTAACATCTGCAGTATTGCATGTTGGAGCACGATAAAGCTTAGAAGCAAGCATTGCTAGTATTACTGCATATTTCCATAAGCTCTGGATGGCATTAAACAATAAAAAGTACTATAAATATATGGGTAATTCATATCCAGATGTACAGTATTTCCCTTATTTCCTTCAAATCATTTGGGTCCCCATTGTGTTTTATTCAGTCATAAACAAAGTCCATACATTACCATTAGTTCAGGTGGGTAGGAGCGTCAGCTTGTGAAGGCTACAAAGGAACAAGTTATAGGTTTATTCCATGCTGAAAAGAGAAGAGAGAAAATACAACACTTTGACTGTGAAGCCTTCTTCAGGTGTGTGGAGAAGGCCTGAAACACCTGAAGAAGGTTAGATTACTAATGGATTGACTTCCTATATGTCCCATATTTTTAGTTTGCATATATAATTTCTGTCACACTTTTATTCTTTACATTACTTCTACTTAATGTTACGATTGTAGCCCTTCCCCCATAAGGGTGCTCCGGCTTGTTCACTTTTTAGTTGATTTTGTGCACCTGCTCCCTGTCCCTGCCTCCCTAAAAAAGCCAGATGCTCACTCTGTTCCGGGCTCTGCGTTGGAACTCCGACCCCCGGAGGCTCGCCTACCACCAAGTCGCCTTACGTCCGCGACTCAGGTCCTGGAGCGCCTGGTTCCGTTCCCCCTCGCCGGACCCCGCTCCGGTTTTTAACTTTGTCTCGTCTGTCTACGACCCCTCGCCGGATCCCGCTCCGGCTTTGTCTTGTTCGTCTTGGATTGATCACCCGGCTCTGGACATTTACCTTACCACAGATTTCCCTTTGGACACCCTGGACCACGCCCCCCCCCCCCCCCGTTCGTCTACCAGCCCTGTTCCTCATCTCTTCCCTGTGTGTGTTCACTCCCTTCCAGATTGTGTCGTCTGCATAGGGTTCTGAAAGATGCTTCATAACATTTAATTTATTAATCAATTATATGTCTCAGTTAGCTGAAACTCTTCCTGGATGAGATCCTCCAATCAATTGGCTCCGATCAATTGAGATAAATAGGTTAAAATCCCTCATCTCATTTGCAACCTTTCTTATGTTCTATATCTTTAATTCATTGGTCAGACCTGCACCCCAGAGAGTGACGGACCAGATAAGGATTTCAAATTCTCTCCGATATTCTTCTCTGCTTTGCAAGCAGGGGAACTAAGATGAAACCTCAGTGTGAAATTGTCAAAGCAATTGTCTTGCAAATCCTTGTTTGTGTAGCTAAAAAAAATGTTTGCCCAGACGTCGAAATGCAAATCTGCCACCAAAGAAAAACATGCAAAAACATTATACAGATTATAATGAAATATATAGGCAACATTTTCAGTAACACTTTAGATAAAGGAGTGGAAAATGGTATTTATAAATAATCTGTAATCGAAACATATTTATTAAATACTAACAGATTGGTAAAAATGTGATATTTAACGTCTAATGTAATTAATTGTATGCTGGTAAGAAAACACTGAATCAATGCCTGAACCATAACTCTAACAGTAACCCCTAGCCTAGCATGTAATAGCTTTGTTTAGAACTAGCACCATTCATACCATTTTACTAAATTGTTTATAGGCAGTTTGAATTTAGGCTTAAACTAAACTGTAACCAGATTTTCTGAATTGCACATGCTTTGTTCCCGTTTCAACTAAAACATAGCAAAATAAAAAAAATCTAAATTACCAGCAAAGATGCTTTAAATCATTGTATTAACATAATGATACTATCACTGTTCTCTAATAAAAACAACTTCCTTTGTTATCTCAAGCACATCTGTCACATCACATGATCTGTGTTAATATTTTTTTCAAAGCTATTCATTTTTCAAATCTTTTTTATTACAAAGAAAATATAACAATTGCATAAACAAGCAAAAGCGTTAGAAAATTCTCAGACAGGGGTCATTTTTATATGTGTATTTGGAGGGGTGATGCTGCACATTCTTCTGTCTTGTTGCTTAGCAACCTGACATCATTGTGTTCTCCTCAGTCACTGATCAGCTGTTACTTCCCAGCTCAGAACTTCACAGCTTCCTAGAGAGGTTGGTGTTGGTAATTTAAAGCTAAAACGGGTACAGTTCTATTTTAAAATGTTTATTTAAACTCATGCTGCTGTCAAACGTGTATGTTTAATGTAGAGGAAATAACAGCATAAATAAATGGTGCTACCCCTTAATTTTCTCTTTTATTTTCTTTTTAGATATCTGTTCTGTTGGAGGAATTCCTCTTAAGCATTTAGCTTCCCCATCCATCCATTATCAAAGGAAACATTAATTCTTGGTACAGTCAGTGCTGCAAAATACTAGCAGCCTGAATTGGGCCTTTATATAACCAGTACACAAGAATATATAATAAAGTATTTCCCAGTAGAGTTTAAAGGCTATAATACGTTTTACATGCCTTTATATAATGTACTACGGTATGTGTAAAAACATAAAATCCATGTCAGAAATCTGTTCTTTAGAAATGATAAGCACATTTGCCACAGGAGTAAGCATGCCACTCCCTTCCTGTGAAAGGATAACATTTTTCACAACCATAAGGGATCTGGGAATAAGAACTATACAACCAAACAGCTCCACTCTCTGGCCTGATGAGCAATTATTTTTGCACAAATGGAAAAAGTACATCCACTACAGAGTGCTGTTAATTGGCACCCAGTAGCCTGTATGAATGCATTAGTAGCATTAGGGTCATTTTACATGGTTTTTAGACTTCATCTGGAAGTCATTACAAAAAATGCAGAAACTATTATTACTGTTGTTGCTGTGTGTCACTAAGGATGATTGTCAAAATGCTTATGTTTTATATGGTGTCAGTCATTAAAAATAATGTATCTTTAATAATTATACTACAATCTAAATTAAGCTGTCGCAACATTTCTGAAGCATTTGTACTAGCATGTGACATATCTGTTATTGGATAAACATCATACCAAAAAACTATATTTTAATTTAAATTCAGGATTTCAAAATGATTATGGCACAACATTGATAAATGTAAATATTAAATGTTATAAGTTTCAAATAACAGTGTGTTTCTGCAGATATGCAATTTTTCAGTGATTTTTCTCAACATTGATATTTCACGAGGAATGACAGCAGCCGAAAGCTTGGGAGAAATTAGAATCGTTTATTGTGATGTGGAGATTTGGCGTAACCCGCTTGGCTGAGGGCCAACCTCCCGGCCGTTGGACGGGGAGGATAGGACCCCCATGCGACCAATTGGGTAGCTGCAAAGGTGGAGAGGGGGTGGAGGAGGGATGCAGAAAACGAACGAGGAAGAGGAGAGGGTGACGTTTGATATTTATGGAGACCGGTTGCTTACGTCAGGATTAGTGAGAATTGCAGCAGCTGTGTCGAATGAGCGCGGCTGCCTTCATTCCTCCCGAACTTTCATTAAAAACTCCATTGAAAGTTTGTTTTTCCCATTTTCTAAATTTGCTCTCTGCCCAAAAGCCTGTCATCTCATTTCACTATACTGCATGTGTGTATCACTGCCTACCTAAAATCTGTCAGGCAACTCAGTGTGTAATTACAGCTGACCTGTTACTATAGGTCATTAAAGGATCTTTTTTTGTAAATAGAGATTCCAGGTGTCAATATTTTAATGATATGGTGTAATGGGTGGAACAATGCACATTCTAATACGAAGTTTAATTAGGGATGAATTTGGATAAGAGGATTAGCATGGTGTTAGAAGTGTTTTTGAATATTCCTTCATTGTAAGCCTTGCAAAAGCCTGTCATTAAGGTTCTGGACCTACTTCTATATTCATTGTGAGTTTTCTTGTGTGCAGATCCCCGAGACTCCTCTTGCTGAGGGTAGGATCGGTCTCATATTGGTACTGAAACTTAGAAGCATCCAAGTGGAGAAACAAATCAGATTTCCTATCCTACATTTTTCTTTAAGTGGATTGCATAATGGCTATGGAGAACTAGGAGAGAAAGACCTGAACTCTCTCCAAGACCCTGAGAAGCTTTCAGGAAGAAAGGGAAATCTTACAAGTTAAAGGCAATGGTATCCAACTCTAACAACTCTTGACATGGGCAGAGTGGCAGTGCAACATAAGGAATGACTGACTCACTACTGACTGACACATGGAGACAATAAACATGGTGTGGTGACACCACCTCACTAGATGGAGAGCCACAGAAGGGATCTAGACTGGTAAGAGGTTTGGTCATATCTGGCATTGCTGCTTCAAACCTCTGAGCCCCTCCAAACGTGGTTCTTGCTTCAGGATGAACCAGGAGCAGGACCAGAGTTACCCATGGCCAAGCCGAGGTGCTACTAAAAGTCCACTGTCCAGGTAAGAGAAAGAAATGGTTTGGAAATCCACATTCCCAGGATGCCAGTGTGCCCTGAGTGTTTTGAAGACTCTCAAAATAGGAGTTCCTAGAGGGGATGAGTCAAACATGAAAGCCAAAAAAAGCCCAGCCAAAGTAGGTGATGACGAGGGAATCACAGGTCTATAGATTCATGGGTTTCAGATGCCTGGACTGAGGTTCTGAAGTCTAGCAAACGTAACCTAAGGTGCAGAACCTGTAGAAGCACCTCAAACACAGGCATGTGACTCCATGGAACTTTATGCAGTTTCAAAATGCTGCTCTTCCGTTAGCACACAAAACACCAGGAAACAGCTGACCTGTCTAATGTGTCAGTGCAGAAAGCCAGGTTAATTGCCAGTAAGCTGGATGATAAATCATTATTAAGAAGGGATATTCAAACTACAAGTAACTACTCCTGCATATTTGCTAAATAAACATGCTAGTCTGTGCAATGTCAACCAATCTCAAATCTCCATGGACATCTTTGAACATCTAATGGCTATAACAGCTGTAACTGCAGCTGAAATCACCACTGAAGATGGAGAGAATTAGTATTATGATATTATCTTTTTTTTTTAAACCAAGGACATTTACATAGTCCATACTGTATATAGGTTACATGGTCCTGTAGTTAGTCCATCTCTATTTTGTGATGTTAAATTGAGCTCTAACAGGATTAGAGAAGAAAACTATTTGTACTATGTGCTTGTCCTTGTACTATAAATGTCATTAATTCAACACATACAGTACACATCTTCCCAGTGTAGCTCTTCTGTCATTTTGTAAGCAAAGTTCTAAAATCCATGCTTTGTCATTAAAGAGTACACCATGCACTACTGTGTGCAGAAATAGATATGTAATTGTAACATGAATGGAAGCACATTAAAAATCATTCTCTAATGTTGTTGTTACCAATAAACCAAAAACATTTGGCTGGAAAATGCCAAGTAATCAAGGGGAAGGAATGTGGTTATAACTAATTATGTCCTACGGAGAGACACAGTCAGGCTGCTGAATTACTTAATCTCATTAAATAAATAATTGAGAAGTCAGATATCCTGCTATGGGGCAAAGACCATTTATTACATGTGGCCTACACTGCTGATGCAGAGAAATTGAAATAGAACCATTTGCTGAAAATCAGGCTGCAGGAAAGTGATAACAATGAAGGACATGCAATTATAACACTTAGGTATTTGACTTCAAAGTGAATATAGTAAAGGTACATTTAAAATGGATTAGAAACTTTTTTCATTGCTGAGTAAATATTCTGTATAAACTGTTAGCATTTGGTTTGGCAGAACCTCCTGCCTGGCTGTAATAATATCACACCACTGGAAAAGGCTATAGTATACTATATATACTGTGCAGTACAAACCAGCACTAACTAACCAGCACTGGTTACTGTATTTGTTCTGCGCATTTTTGCCTTGGGGTTTATCAGTTCCATGTAAAAGTTTATAGATATAGTTGTTGAGGTGAAAAAGTGTTTTAATGACTCAAGTTTGAAAATAAGATGGAGTTACAAGCAAACCTGTAAAATGTTTTTTAATCAGATAAACACATTGAGCATACTGAAAACTGAGTCATTTTCACAGGCTCCGTGTGAATAAGACATTATTGTAAGTGGACTCGTGACATTCTGTTCAAAACAAATTAACAATGATAATTGAAGCAAAGGAGGCTGAATTTAAATACACACTAAAAAGTAGGAAAATATCAGATAACATAATCTTAACTTCAACAAAATGAAATGTGACAAATCAACATGCCTTTTTCTGTGGAAAACATATTGGCAATAATCAGCAACACATCTCTTAGTAGCAGTAAACTGAGTGAAAAAAGACAAACCTACAGTACCTTGATTAACAGCTTAATGAAAGTAGGATTACTCAATGGTCACATACTATGGCATTGAAATTATAACTGACACTCTAACTGTAATTTCCCCTCTGAGACAGGAATACTAATCCAGCACTAATCTGACAACCCATTCCTTCAGGTCACTGAGATGACTCTATGTCAATTTGTTTAAAAAAAATAGAGGGTACTTTAAAACTTCTAATAGCATGTTTAAAGTAATGTTTTTGCTACATTAAAATAAATTGCAAATGGCTATGTCATGCAAATAATATTGTTATTTAAAAAAAGGATTTAAACAAGATATATACATAGAATACTCAGCAATATACTGTACTGTAAATCTTTGCCATTTCAGTCTTTATTGGCTAATGGTCTGACAGTACCAATGCTATATCAGTGGTAATACAGTAAATATAGTCAATATCAGTTAATACTATCAGTAACAAATGCAGCGATGTGAGGGACTATATGAATGCAATCTTTCTTCATATTCTTAGTGTTAGTCTTAGTCTTATTGGTAGTAGGAGCAGTGGCAGTGACAGTGGCAGTAGTCAGACATACAAAGAACTAAACACACTCCCTTTACCTTAATCATATTTCCACAATAGAATTTACTCCTAATCTCCTAAATGTGCTACAAAAATCAAATGGTTATTTTGAAAATTCAATGATCTATTTAAACGTAAAGCTTCTGGGTTCTGGATGGATTAAATCACACATCTTGATTCTCGTCGCCTCATTTTCTGTTTTTATAATGCCAAATATGTTCATCTAAGATACAGCAGATGGTTGTCAAAAGAATCTTGTGCTCAGAATAATTGCTGCTCAATGATTAAATGCATCCAGCAATCAGAACAATAGAGAGGGAGAGCCAGGGGAGGGACCATCATTATTTATTACACTTCCACAAATTCAAAAAGTGCCTCAGAAAAAAAAAACTAACTGGTTTCCTTTTTTCAGCTTCAGCTTAACATATGTTCTAATTTATCAGAATTTATTACCTTTAATCCTCACAGGTTAGAAACAGAATGTTGGAATCTGCAAAAACTGGCCTTATAAGGGAAAACGTACAGGTACAGTAAAACAATAGAAAAGGTGATACTTTATATTGCAACTTTCCAAATGGTTTTGTTCTTTGTGAGCAATTGAATACAGTATCAGGAATAACTATACACATAATATATTTTTATTTTAATGGAATTCATCTTGTTTTTTTAGAGAGATATATTAATAGAATATATAAGAGTGATATGTTATGTCTCTTGATACATTTCCAAGTAAACTATTTATAGTTTACTAAACACATTTAGTACTATGTATAGATTAACTTCTTGAATATAAAATTCTAAACTAGAACATGTACAGTAAATACGAACTATAGGAATAAACTCTTGGCTGTGGTTTGTTAAGTACCAAATAACAGGACCACCCTGGAGTACTGTATAAGTACTTAAACTGAGATATTTACTACACTTTTTGTCTTCCTCATCAACTCTGCAGCAAGTTTGCAATGTTGCAACTCCAACTTAAAAATGCAAATTAAGCCATTATATAAAACACATACATTGAAACAATCAAATATTGAGTAGAATGATTAATGAACTCTAAAGATACAAACTCACAATCCTTTGTAATATATAGTAAACAAATTATTTTATAAAATAATATCACTTCAATGAGAAAAAAACAAAGGCTGGAGATATTGACTTATACTGGTAAAATAAAATGGGCTAAGCAATTGAACAGTCCAAGCTTACATCCAATTGTTTTATCTCCAAGATTTTAACATAAAAGTTACAAATGAATAATATCTTATAGAAATGTCCAATATCTACTACTCTACAGTTCAAAATCAGATATTACCCAGCTTATCTTGAAATCCATCAACATTTGAAAATCATTGTATTACAAATTGGTATGACTTGAAAGTGTCAATACTACAAATTGTTAACAGATAAATGTGCACACTGCTACTATTGTGAGGAGGCTGGGAATTTAGCAAGAGCACACTTAACTTTCTTAATTTCTAAGCAATGTAGGGGATGGTAAGAATTGGGACAATGATGTGGTCTGAGAAGGATCTAGATTTCGTGAATTTCAATAAGTTACGTCAAGCTAAAGGCACATCTTTCAACATTAACATCGTCTTAAAAGATTTTCTGCTAAGTAGAGATAGCTCTAATTCCATCTATAGTGCTTCCATAATTGAATACCCACTGCAATCACAGAACATGCAATACAAATTAGGCAACAAATGGAACTTGATCTACACACCAACATTTGCTCTTCAAAAAAACAGTCTTCTATTCTGTGTAGATGAACCATATTGTCCAAGAGAGTGCAGAGGAGGTGATGCATGACTGTACAGTAAATAGGCCTCAGAGCAGAGGAAGAAAGATTGGGACATTGCTGGGAAAGAACCACACATTATGCTAATTTGGTCATTCTCTAGATAACAAACGCATTCTAATTGATTCATTACTGGGGGCATGGAAGAAATGACCTATTAAAAAATTAAAATCTGAGTCACATACTGTAATTGCCGTAATTAATTCACATAAACATTGCAAATGAGATGCTTAAATAAATACTTTTGGCAAAAGATGGCATATGGTGCACATAACTTGTTTTTTTTTATCATGCACATACATCAATCGCAATGGTTTTAAAATACAGTAAGACAGAATACAGTTTTACTTATTCTTCAATTGTTAATTCTTGCTGTATATACCTGCTGAATTGCTACTTTTAATCTAAATATAATTGTACAAATTCTATTATCCTTCAGAGGGTTTTTGGCATTTGGTCCTATTTAACTCATTGTGCATGTGCTGTATTTGTTGTCATTCGCTTCTACCTGTTTACTTGTTTTTGTTTTATTACAACAAGATGTAAAATTAATAAAGACATAATTTTGCCCTGTTTTGTGATATTTTGACTACATGTAGAGGCTAAAATATTCTATTCTAATTACACACATTTCATTAGCATTGTACCATAGCTTAGTTCAGTTAGGTTGCATACAAATACAGAATCAGCAAACAGTCCTTGAAGGGGCTGTAAAGAGAAATCAGGTATTCATTACTTTATAGCATTTTATCCGCTTCTTTCTTTGATCTGATAAACTCCAGTTCTTAGACACACAAGACTACTGTACCTTACATACAGTAGTGTGTCACTTTTATTCAGTATTGTCGTGTCTTCTTTGTTCATGTTAATTGAATAAACAATTGGACATTGGATTGGATAAAATTAAAAGTGACATTCCCCACTTCAAGCAGAACTACACCTATGGCTTTGGAACAAACAAACAAGCCAAATACCATTCCACTACATAAGTCAATTTCTTTCAGGCTATGTGACAATGACAACATAGGGTGAGTTTTGTCTTCAGTATGATCCACTTGGTATGCCCTATCATACTGTTGTATGATGTGCATGCCACATCATTTAAAAACATGTGCAATGACATGCCTGGAAACCAACTACCAAAACATCTGTTGCTGATACATTTCTAAAACACATGGAGTTGTTTGCTGCTATAAAGTTAGTTTTGTTTTATTACAGTGGTATTAAATTGAATTCAATTGAGCAGACTAAAGCGGTCCGATTACCTTTAAATATAATACACTAACAGGAAGACATACTGTAGGGCATCTGTTGCTATGGTTGTGTTCCATACTTAATATTTGCTTGTTAATAGCTGAAGCGCCTTACGCTGTTTTTTTTCCCTTTTTTATCAGTTGAGTCGCTTTCATTTTAGTATCCTGAAAGGGAATCCTTTGATTGGAATAAGCGATGTCATTGTCTCCCTTTCAGCAATGATTATTACAGGTCAAACAGAAAGGCATTGCCAGTGTCCCTCTCTAACGTCAAAGCCAGGCATTTAAAGTGTCTGATGAGCAGTTTGGTTTTAACCTTTGAATGGATCTTCAGTTGAATGGAATACAGTTTAATTTAACATCAGGAATCAGCGTTACCAATTTTCGGGGGTATTCGGGAGTTGTCTCTTGTTCTAAAATTTAAAGAATTTAAAGAGTTTTCATGCTTACTAATCTAATTATTAGCAACATTACAATCATCTTTACAATTAAAGTGTGCTTAGTAAATTCAAAATTACTGCTGTCATTAACAACCCGCATTTTATTAAATTTCCCTGTCCTTCTCTTTGGGTTTTTAATTTAAAAATCATGTTTTACTGCTTATAGATATTTTGTTTTAAACGACTATGGTTTGTGCGCCACCTTGTGCTGCAAGCTTGCTTCAGCGATCTCCAGAGCTAGTTCCATATAGTAATTCCTGAACACCTCACGGAAATGGCGGCCGTTGTTTAGTAACCTGGACGCTGTGGAACTATCAAGATGGCGAGACAGAAGTAAAATGCTGTACTTTATGGTTTTATTTTTTAATTGATAACAGAGCAGCTCAGCCACTTTTATCTGATTCGCGACTTGTTCAGAATCGACAGAGACGCTACCATGCCAGATACAGATGAGGAGTTGGTGTTGGTGAGTTTTTATGGTGTTTATGTTTTTATCTTTAGCTTCTCGATAGCAGAAGGCAGACCAACTTTAATACTCTTGATGCCGATAAGCGAAAATGTTGCAAATAATGCATTTTATATGTTTAAATAGTAACTGTTATGTTGTAAATAGTGACAAAACAATGTATCATATATTGATACTACTAGATTCATGCATGTATTGTTTTGTGCTGAAACAATTTCGAGCACTGTACAGTATTTTCCGAAACTATGAAGTCTGGCATTATCGCGAACTTGACATTTTAGAAGCTTTAAGATTCTGTATTCCTGCAATTAAATGCATCATAGCTATTCATGTCATGCTGTAGTGTATGCAAACAGTACAGACTGTCCCTTGGTTTGTAAGGACTGCTGTTTAAAAGTAACACTGTGAGGTGAAGTCTTTTTATACCCGTTAATTATTTTTGCATATTACGTACGGCGTGTTTATGTGGATAATCTGGCCTTAGGTGTTTTCTGTGATAATATGTATGATTTGAACCAAAGATTCCAAACAGCCTTTAAAAGAATTTGTAGAATATATAGAATATGCACAAGTCGCACACACAAACCATCATTCACTGAAATTTACTATGGCATAATATACAACCCTGTTACAGTTGGATGAAATTGAAATATAATGTGCAGTACGTTTATGTGAACGTCATGGATTTTCAGTTGATTTAATCAAAAAATGGAAACATACTTTACCTTACTGGATACTTACTGGATCCAGTAATATACTTTATATTACTGGTATACTGTACTTAGTATGACAAAACGACATGGCATCATGTAAATGTTCTGAGAACATTATAGAAATTGCCCTTATAAACTCCCCACAGCCCTGAACATACAGCTGTTTTGCAATTTCTGTGTCCACAAAAATCACAGTTATGAAATGTTAAGTGGAAGATAATATTGTAATGTATGCTATTTTCATTAATATAGAGTACAACTGAGGTGTGGACCGTGTTAAAACTGTGGTTGTCCCTCCAAACTGGGCTTCGGGCAATGATAAAGCAGGTTAGGGATGCCATAGTGACACCAACAATGGCTTTGAAACTGCTTTAGTGTTCAGTGACTGACATGGGAGAAAATGTCCATCACTCACAAATATACTGGCCACACTGAAACAAGGTGTGGGGCAACACATCTCAATGCCAGCATGGCTTTTGCAATAATATTGTAAACATGGATAAATGTGGTCAAACATCACAAATTTGGAACCTTTTAATATTGTAATGCTTCGGGGTTCACATGCCACATCAGGTTGGCCCCCCACCATCGGGGACTCAAACCCGGGCTTCCGGCGTCACTCAATAGGGACCCAGCCACTTGAGCCAAAGGGAAATCTCCCTTCAGCCCGGCAGCTGCGGTCCCTGCTATACACAATGGTGGCCGTATTCATTACAATAGAAATGTTGATGCCGCATGGGGGTGTACTTTGATTGGTATGGTTTTCCCCCCGGTCTCATTTTGTTTTCTGTAGTTTTCCCCCTGCCTAAGTTGGAGCCACAGAGCTCACAGGAGTCTGGACACCAAAAATCACTGAAGCAGGCATCAGCTGTGCATCCTGCTCCAGTCTAGATAAATGGAGCGCCAGACCAGTAAAGAGCGTGACAATAGTACAAGGGTGAAACAGGAGCTCAAGCTTGTGCTGCAGACAGGGAGGGTGGCAAGACGTAGTAATTAAGCTCAACTGTAAAATAAGTGGGGGTGCTGCTGTACTACAGCAAAAACTGCTGAAATTTAGTATTGGCCTCAGGCTTCAGGAATTAAACCTTTCTGCTATAAAATAAGCAGTGATTTTACTGCCCATGGAGCCACAATACAGCACAAGTTGCTGCACTATAAATCCAGTTTTAAGACTGAAATAACGAACTGCCTGGCTATTAAGCAAACCATCGGGGTAAAAAGGATATGCCGTGTTACCACACCAGCTGGGAAGATGTGATGCTGATAGTACTGCTTCATGAACTCGGTGAAGACAAACATGTGACACTGTGAAGATGGCACCAGGAAGCCACTGGCCACCATACTGATACGGTGTGAGATACTGGGAAGCGCAAGACACTGGCTGAGATGGCCAAAACCTGAAGCGAAAGTTACTTTTGAGTAACCACAACCATTTCTGCAAAATACACCGGCATGGTTGTAGTATTTGGAGACTGGAATAAGTGAGGAAAGAGCTCAAAGAGGAGCATAGGTTTTCTTTTGTCATTTTATTCTATGCTGCTTGTTCCCGCACATGTAAATAAAGTGCCTTTTTCACCTTAAATCTTGTGTGTGGGGTGCATCTACATTTGGGATCCTGCCTAAAACCTGTGTCCCATGTTGTGGACTGCCTCACACATCATTGAAAAATGCTAAGTATTACATCTGGTGCAAGCAAAACACATGTTACACTTGTATAATAATCATATTAAAACTGTGAAAGGATGTGCTTGACCTTTATTGAACCAATAAAGTGCTCAGTTTAGATGAAGTCCCTTTTCTTGGCTAGACTCTATTTTTTTAAGATTCTGTTTAAAACACATGTTCCAGTAGGGTCTCCCTTTTCTGTCTCTGTGTTGAAAAGAATCGAAGAATCCAATTTGCAGCACGTGGAAAGGTTTTACCAAACACGTGTGGTATTCTCCTGTGATTAATTCAGCAAAGAGCGCCTGTCGGGCTTGGATTCCCATTGATCTGTATGGTGGATAGAAAAATTAAAGAAAAGACAGTTTGCACTGTTTCTATGGATACCACAGTAAATAGTAATGGTCAGAGTAAAGGCAGAATCTTCTGGCGCATGAGCATTTCTTTTGGGTGCAGGGAAGTAAAGCAATTAAGCAGCAAGGTTTTTTGTTGATCCAATTACTAAAAGCAGTTGCCTTGCTTTTCTCTGATAAGGAGGTCTCGGGGTATGTCACATTATAACGCCTAATACTTTAAATGTTGGTCTGTTATTGCATTGATGGTTTATTTTGTTATAAGACAGAGAACCTGTATGCTGTTAAATAATCAAGCAGTGTTTAAATATACTACACTGGCAGCCATTATCTCTCATCTGAGACACCCTTTTCTGGAGAAAATTAAACATGAATAACCTGCTTGTTGGTGAAGTATATTATGCACGATTATCTATAAAAAAGGGCGTTTCGACTGGGTGAAAACATAAAGGTGCTCACAAAGCACCAATTTAGCTTCCAGGCATTGCGGGACTGAATTGGGGTCATTGTTACCAGCTGATTGAAATGGCATTCACCAAGCTGGATGGCAGGATTCGAAACCTGTTTTGCAGCCTTTCATAAATTCATTTATTTATTTTAAGAATATCATCAGCTTCACCTGACATCATTCACCTGCAAAACTACAAAGCTGTCACTCCTTAAGAGGATGGATGCCTGGTGGTGCTCATATTATTAAATATACTTGATGACTTTAAAAATGACTGTAACAGGACATATTGGAGTATTATGTTACAGGGAGCCAATTGTAGAATATCTTAGTTTAAGTAATCGCATGCTAATCATTATGTTTTAAATTTGATTTTTTTTGTGTGTTTAGGCATCAATTAATTTTTACTGCCAGGAAAAATATTTCAGTCATGTACAGAATGCTGCAAATGAGGCTCTGAAGAAGTATAGCAATGATCCTGTCTTCACATTTTTCCATGCCTATGGAATTCTAATGGAAGGTAGGTAAAGGAAAGACCTCTTCAGCTGACTTATGCCAAATCACTTAAATATTTAGAAAATACAGTTTGCATTTTTGTGTGTTTTAATGAATGGTATAATCTTTAGGCAAAATTCAAGAGGCCATTCGGGAATTGGAAAGTATTAAAGACCGACGAGAGGTGTCACTCTGCACTTTGATGGCCCTTACTTATGCCCATAAGAAAAGTCCACTTCCAGGTATGTTTTTCTTTTTGGAGATTCTTTCCAATGAGTGATTATCATATACAGTTTGCTTCAGGAGTTTCAACGCTGTCTATGCAATATACACTCCATAGATGTTGATTGTTTTCCATGCTACTGTAAGAATAAGAGTGATTGGTATAGATTTATAGTGGTTATACCATAGGACCTTACTGTCAGTGGGCATTCCCATTCTTGAAAAACTTGAATGTTTTATGTAATCTAAAGTTGAACTTTTTGGCTACATAAGAAAGTGTATATGAAGTAAAAATCAGACACTGTCTTCCAACAGAAGAACCTCATCCCAGCTGTCAGGCATGGCAATGGGAGTTGGGATTTGAAACTGCCCAGATGGTTTTCCATCGTTGATATAACCCTGAATATGGCATTGTATTAGCAAACACTGGAGGAGAATGTCAATTCGTCAGTTGAAGCTGAGCCGAAAGTAGGTCATGCGGCAAGACAATGATCCTAAACATACAAGCAGATCTACAACAGAATAACTGAAGAAGTTTCTCGTTTTGGATTGGCCAAGTCAGAGTCCGGACCCAAAACCCTATTTACATGTTATGGCATGACCTTAATTAAGCTGTTCATTCAATGAAACCCTCAATTGAATGAATGAAGTCAAAGACTTAAAGCAGTTCTGTAACAAAAGCTGTTTCAACAGATTGATTAAACAGTTAAGTCTTGTTGAAGTCATTGCTGTTCAAGAAGGTGCCACTAGTATTCCTATGAGGATATTTACCGTTATATTATTTTAATAATTACAATGATCCAAATATATGTTGTCATTGTGTTTTACATTTTATCTAGTTATCTTCATCTTTTATTAAGACTTTACAATCTTATTATGTTTTAGGTCTAAAATATACAAGAATAACCAATCTTGTTATATAACCAAGATTGTTAGAAATAATAGAACTTTGAGGGTCAAATTCATTGAGCACAAGTAGCACTCCACTTTGTGCTCCAAACATTGTTAAGCCAGTCTATGAACCCAGTGCAGTGACACAAATACAGTACATGCGCAAATTATTCTTATTTTTATAGTTTAAAGTATGAGGATTTAAGGTGCAGTAAATCATCTTAAAGCAAGAGACCAAGCAATCTTTCAAAGCATTTTAACAAAGCAGTAGCAACAGTAGCCTTTAGGTTTAGACCTTGGTGCCATTCTTTCACACTTGGTAATGGGTTTTGTCACAGTTAAACACTTTTTCTGGCTTGTATGTCTTCTCTTGTGAGCTTCAGTAGGTGCTCCAGAAGCTCCAAAGCAGCTTTATGGTTGGCTGATGAAGATTTCTCAGTCATTTTTACATTAGTAACAGTGACGCACCACTAGGGACTTGGAGCAGTAGTAAGCCTCTTTTAAATAGGCAGATCTAAGAAAACAGATACACACTCAGCTGTAAGGTAAACATGGTGCTTTTTAACTATACAGTGAAGTTAAACTGCCAAAACGCAAACAGTACCCAAGTGCCTCTTGAACTCTTACTAATAGTGGAGAATCCTTAGGCCTTTAAGGATATAGATAAGATAAGATCACTTTATTGGTCATGTACAATTTCTTTGTATTAGGAATTTGTCTTTTCGCATACCCCAGCTTGCTCTCCATGAGACGCACAGACAGGGTGAGAAGCTTGGGGTCAGAGTGCAGGGTTGATGGTTTCACTAAAAATATCTTGGGTGAACAAACACAAACGTGCTTTCTTAATCAAAATTATTTTATTTGCAGTAGTAGTAACCTGGGTGGCACAGTGGCGCAGTGGTTAGCATTGCTGCCTCAGAGCACTGGGGCCCGGGGTTCAATTCTGGACCTGGGGTACTGTCTGCTTGACGTTTGTGTGTTCTCTCAGTGGGTTTCCTGACTGGGTTTCCTCTGGGTTTTCCGGTTTCCTTCCATACTGGAAAGCATGCTGGTAGGTTAGGTGTGAATGTGTGCATGTCTGTGTCTGTCCTGCAATGGACTGGTGTCCCATCCAGAGTGTACCCTGTCTGGCGCTTGTTGCTTCCTGGGACAGGCTCCAGCTCCACGGTAACCCTGAAAAGGCTGGTGGTTACAAAATGGTTATCCATCCATCTCTTTTGTATTTTGACTCTGAAATGTTTGCTTTGAAAAAAAATGCAAGTTTCCAGCAGTTGAGTACTTACCAGTGAAGGGTATTGTTAAACAATTCAGCTGTAAGTTTATTTTGTATCGCAATATCTAATGAAGTATCCTAATACACCTCACTTGTATGTGAATGTAGTTGCTGTTTAATCTCTTTTGTAGATCGAGATGCTATCCAAGAGCTGGATGCTAAGCTGAAGGAAGATCGCAAGAGTGCAGGTCAGAAGGGACTGTATTTTGCAGGGCTGTTTCTTTGGCATCTGGGCCGCAATGACAAAGCAAGAGAATACATTGAACGGATGATTAAGATTTCCAATAGTGCTAAAGAAGTGAGTGTTTTTACCTTTCAAATCAGCAGTATGTACTGTAGCTGTATATGTTTTAATGTAAAAAGTTACAGATATAAGTACTGATTTATGCTTGTGCTATGAAGCAGTTATTTCTATCACTTTTTGTGTATGTACCTATTGTAGAGAAAAGACCATTTCATTGGATTTGTATTATACAGATTGATTTATTATTTATGAGTAACATTTTTATCAGCAGTGTATACCAGCATGCATTCATTTATTTACTTGTCATTTTGTAAATTTGTTAAGTTAAAAACACGAGCTTTGGTTTCCAGTAAATATGAGTGCAAATAAAATTTGCAATAGTGGACCAGATTTGATTTAAAAGTATTTCAGTTAGACCTTGTATATTGTTACATAAATTAGAGAAATACTAGGCAAAACCATTGCATGGTATGGCTCATAATGTTTTGCATTTTTTTTTGTTTATTTTACAATAAAACACCTTGTTTCTTCATTAGATACCATTCGAGCAAAATTAGCATTATTAAACGTTTATTTTAAATACAATTTGAATTACCGTACACCACTTAAATGTTCTTTTAATTTTTTTTTGTCAGCAATCTTGTTCAATAACAAGCAAACGAAAACAGCAAGAGTATTCACACACCCTTGCAATACGAATTACCGATTAATATGAATTGTCGCTTCAATGAAGCATGTATTTGAAATACCTTTATTTAAATACATTTCTTCCCTGTACAAATCCATTTTTGTTACAACAAATGTGCTTTCCTTCACAGTCGATGTGATATAATTTGGATTACTGTACCCTACTTAAGTTTCCTTCTTTTGAAAAAGATATTATGAGCACATCTTGTGATTTCACCAAATGATTATCATTGAACCCCTTAATTTTAACACCATATCAACAGACGTTTTGCACAGGCTTCAGGTGTTACACAAGCAAAAAAAAAAAACAATTTCCCATGGCTGTAAAATTTGAAGTGATAGGACTAAAAAAGCAGTCAATAGGTATTTGAATTACCTTGGGTTTAAAGCTGCACTGTGCACATGTTCAGCAGTTTACACTTTTACAAGTTTTAGTTGTCTTGCTAACCGCTACAATAAGTTAAATGGGCTAATTCTAATAACCATGCAATAGTGTTCTTATTTAGACAATTCTGTATTCTTAAGTAACAATTAGTAATATCAGGCAATTTTTAGACATCAGTAATGAGTTATAAGCTTTCGCATATATTGAGAATTTAATTTTCATTATGCAAAAGTTTTTATTATGAACAGTTTTTGAGGAATAAGTTACCTTCTCAAACCGAGTAACAGGTGTATTTGTGTATCAGCTGTTAAACTACAGGGCTGAAATGCGAGTTACTGTATTTGGGCTCTGGCATTAGAGATCAACATCTCATTTAAGTTTTGCTTGAGCAGTTGATTAACTTTTTTAGTGAATTTTTAGTGTTTTTAACTGGAAAACAGCAAAAAATGACCATCTAAACTAATGCTATTGCTCTTTCTCAACTGCTGCCTGTACATATGAAGCAAATCAGTGTTTTGTTCACTTCTATGAAGTCTACAAATCTTAATTTCTCCATTTCTCTTGAACAATGCAGCATTATTTTTGTTTTCTTCAATAACATGGCCCTTATTACTATTACTAATAATTACTTATTACTTTAGAAATATCCTTTTGAGATATAAATAAAAAAACATTAAGTACAGTTTCATTGACCAATGGTGGTTCAGTTGCTGAGGGTGTTCCAGAGTTTGGAGGAGGAGAATGGAGGACGTGTGTGTACAGGTTTTGTGGAGTGAGATTTTTCCTCGCCATTTATGCGAAAAGACAAATTCCTAATACACGAAGTTGTGTATGGCCAATAAAGTGATTCTTTCTTATCTATTTACATACATTACAAACACCAGCCTCTGTCAACTGCCTCTAGGTAGAGGTGGAGAAACACAGGGAGCATTGTGTATTCAGGCTGATGCAGATCACAATGGGTGCCTGCTTCACTGACAAGGTGCAAATTGAATCCTGGCCAAGGACTCATGATTACAGCTGCTGAAGGCCATATGTTTGACACCCCTGGTCTACCAGTAAATAGGACAGCACCAGTATCAAAACCCAAAGGAAAATACAAGCAGTCGTGCTGCTGCAGTTTTAATCATGTGATTACCCATGGATGTTGTAGCATAAGAAATCTTTGTAATAGTTAAAAGAATAATTAAATTCAATTAAAAAAAAACATTGTTGAATTATTACAGTAAAATGCTTTATTTAGCAGTACAATTATTTTATCTTACTTCATTCAATTTTAACAGTCTAACTGTTTTTCCAGGGGCTAATCTTGAAAGGATGGATAGATGTGACATCTAATAAAGATTCCTATGTCAAGAAAGCTGTCAAGTACTTTGATGAAGGATTAAAGGAAAAAGCAGATGTTTTTGCTTTAATGGGAAAGGTAAACCAAGCCTTATACGTACTGTAGTGTAAATAATGTTTTCTTGGAAAACTTGCAATGGTATTTTTGCTGTATCCCTTTAAGTCCTGAATGTTTGTTTTTTTTCCCATGAAAATGAAAATTCCCACATATAAGAATGTTTCCTTTAGTAGAACAGCTAGTTTTCCTTATTGTACATTATTTACAGACAGCAGAATTAAAAAATCCCTATATAAAATGTAAATATATAGTTTAATTAGATGTATACATGCAAACATTTTATGTAAGCTTATATAACATTATATATTTATATAAGTTTAAACATTTCTCAAAGACCACGTGACATTCACAGACTAATGATTCAGTTGCGTAGAGTCAAGTTCTGTGAAAATATTTTATTTGGTGAAACTCAAAAAAGTTGTTCTTTTTTCATTAGTGCAAAGGAAAACTTTGCACAATGTATACCTTGAATGTGACCCAATACTTGCCAGTTTTCACCTCGATTTTGCACTCTAATGATTTGACCTTATGTCACAGGCCAATCAGAGCAGAAGCTCAGATTCCGAGATCATAAACTTTTTTCAACTGGTAGGACGTTCAAGTAGAGACAGGCTATAAAGCCTTAAAATATTGCTTATCGGAATACGATAATCTTGTTTTAAAGATTTGTGTTTTTGTTAAATGTTTCTTTTTCTATAATTAATATTTTGGGACTTTCATCATTGAGGATTTGTTTTCTTGTGGAAACCTGCATACTGTAGCTGCATAAAAGCACATCAGAAATGCCGTACAGTCACTGGTAAAGGTACAATAACTACCTATGCATTGTGTAAATGGCCATCCTCTGACATTTATACAGTTATGTCTGGAAAAATTCCTCCTCTCTAATTTTTCATGTATATCATTTAAAGTAGATCTTCTTGACAGTTTTACACATCAGCCATTCATTTTAATTATATATAGGTGTAAATCCTCTTAGATACCTTCCCAATCCTGTAAACTTGTTTTCATTTATTGACGTTTCATTGTCGTTGTGGGAGACAGTTATACTCTTATGCTTCTCATTTGATCAGATCTGCTCCTTATGTCTTGTGATTTATATAGTTTAAAACCACTTCAAAGATTTAAGGAGTGAGGTATTTAAATTGCACATAAATTGCAGGGGGTTTTGTGCTCAATAATGTAACTTTGATGAACTTCACAATGTCTTTGTACTACTGAATTACTACCAAGAAATCATTTTTAATTTCTCATTGCTTCAGATCTCTGGAAAATTGAGTGGCATAGCATTACTTGAAGTACTTCAAGTCCTGTGTTTAACTTTATTGAAAGAGGAAATATTTTTTGTGGTTTTATAACAATCCAGAAATGGTTATGTTTGGAAAAGATTAGTTCTGTTTCTCTTCCACTTGACTGGGTTTTCATACATTTGACAGCTATTTTATTAGATGAATATTGATTATATGGATTATCTTTTCCCAATAGGCTCTTCTAGCCTATACTAGATCATCTTATCCATTTCACATTTGCTTTGTTCCCAAATTAAATCCATTTTTTGTTCAAGGTTAAAGAGTGTGTTACCCCAGCTGCACAATAATATATAAAATGATTGCAACACTTTGAAAGCTGTTTAAAAGCAGTTGCTGGTTGGAGAAAAGAAAAGCAGTTTTGTAAATGTTGTAACCTTTAACCAAAAAAATAGCATCACAAGAGAGTCATTGTTGCATTCAGATTTGGATTCTGGTGCATTTAAGTTTAAAGGACTTGCTCTAATGCATCCCCTTCATACTAAAATGTTTCCAGACTTTGGTGAGAAACAGATGTCTAAAATGTTGTGGGCATAAGTATTGGCATCCTATATTTAAAAGAAATATTCTTCCTCTTTTGTAAGTTGAAGCAGGTTTTATGTATATCAAGGTTACTGAGCCATTATGATGCAGCCTTGTAGGAAGCTTTATGGACATCCACGATACTTCCAGTGAATCTTCTTTGATAGTATGTTAACCAGTTAATACATCCCATGATCTTGTTTTTGCGAAGATGCTCTACACCATTTTTAATTTACTGTAAATGAGGAAAGTGGAAGAAGACAACAATGCAAGGTGTTCCTGAAACGAATAGACCAAATTACAGATGTTGTTAGCCCAATAATACAGTTGAAAGTTGGAGGACATGCAAGGGCCTCAGTGAGGATTTTGGTATCCACACTTAAAAAGAGTATTAGATAGATTTTTCTTTAATAGAGCTTCCCTTACAACATAGAAATTTTCAGCTGATGCATGATTAAAATCAAGAAACTCTTCCATTTTGGCTTGAAACTGTATCTTCCATATGGAGCAACAGTAAGAACAAAAAATGAAAGTCCTCTTCAAAGAACCCCCTGACTGGCAACCGCCTTTCAATCTCCTCCCCTTGGTGAATTGGTGACTCATAATTTCATCAGATAACTTAAAAACACTGATGCCTCCCCCTACAGTAGTTTAAAACTATTGATAGCAAAAAAAATAGTAAGAAAAATAAGAAATCCCTCGTTTTCCAACTGCTGGAAATATTCTGAACTCAGAGACCATTAGTAAGAAAATCCATCCATTATTATCAGAAAATATATCTTAGTCTTGGAAGCACAGGATGGAAGGACTGGACATTAGTCTGTCACAGTGCACATTTTGCATACTGGAAATTTTACATCAGTAAATTAGCCAGCAAGACTTTGGAAAGTGGGCAAAAAACCTAGATCAACATGCAGAGAACATAAAAAAACCTGACACAGAAAGTTTCTAGGCTAGAAGCAACCCCATAATTTAAGTACAGTGAGGCCGAAGTGCAGTCTTCTATGACATCGTACTGACCTTCATTAATAAAATGCCTTGTGACGAAAATACATGTTTAAACAGTGTTGGTGACAACGGATTAGGTATAAGTTTGGATTTTAAATGTCGAATAAAGTCAAAATTGCTTATCTTTTGTTTTTCTAAGAATTGCCATGTACAGTAAATAAAACTACTTTGGCACCACCATATGCAATTTCGCTCTTAACAAGGGAAGATAGTACCGGTGCAAAAAGGTAAGACACCTAGATCTGACCTTATCTACACACACAGTTACAGTAAAGGAATCCTTTAAACAACAATAGTACCTTTGATAAAATAAGTGCTACGCTATCCATTTTGACAAAGCAGACCCTTTTAGATTTAAAGGGGAACTGCAATGTTATTTTTATATTTTGGGGTTAGAAAGAACATTTCAAACCACAATGAAAGTAAAATGTACACAGTAATGTGTAAAACCTCCAATTTACATCACAAAATAGACTAAATTTCTAGGTAAGTGCCATACTATATTGCTGTCATTGTCTGTGATTCCAAACGAGGCAACAAAACGTCTGGCGATGTGAAAAGGCCCTTTTCATTGTAAACAAGCAGGCCTGTGAATACTTCTCTTTAAATCCAATCGAAATATTACTCTCGAGTTCAAGACGGCTTTGCCGACAAATACTTCTTACTTATTCATTCTGAACAGAATATTTCTGCGGTGAAATGTCTGCTTGCACAACCTGTATTTACTTTCTCGTAAATCGCATGACATTAGTCATTACAGTGCTTAGTGAGCAAGAAGGGCTGGTTTAAGTCACAATTTGTGCTAGTTCTCATTCTTGCCTGTAGAAAGACCAGCAGTTTGTGACAACATGGTGACCATGCAGTACTTTTAAAAAGTTAATGATTTTGTGGAATTTTTTAATTTTATAATACCATCAGTTAATTTAATTAATTTTTAAGAACCGGTCTGAGACATTGGGACTGATGAACCCCTTTAATGTATTCGTCTGTGTCCTGAGCTAAGGTAAATAGTGGCTGTCCACCAGCATGAAGGACTTTGAGCAGTGTAGGATACATCAGTAAAGTATGGACACTTGCTCCTTCAGAGATTTCATCAGTGCCACGTAGGCATGTCTGCTAGGTAGTTGCTGGGCTATAAGTGATGTTTGGGAGTGATCCACCTTTGTGACCTTATGCTCCAGCCTCTACAGCTTAGCTGGCATTTTATTGTCTTTATCTGTTGCCTTTGTCTACTAGAGACCAAATCCATTTTCAAGGCCTGAGATCTGAACATGTAAGTCTGCACATAATGCAGCAGTCCATGAGTTCACCACTACCGTCGGTTTCTACAACCAGCACCTTTTAGTAGAATTCTTCAGCATAGCAGCCATTTTAGCTACTAATTCTTTCCAGTTCTTTGTAACAGGGGATTGCTTTGTAATTAATGCTGTTATTGCTCATGAATATAAAATAAAATAAAAAAACTGTGAAAAGGAAAGCAGCAGGTGCTCCAGCTGTGGTTATCATTCTGGCATGCTGATCATGTGATCTCCAACTCCGTCCATACATCCATTCATTTTCTAACCACTTATTCCAATTTTGGGTCGCAGGGGAGTTGAAGCCTATCACCGTAAACATTGAGTGCAAGGCAGGGTGCACCCTAGATGGGATGCCAGTCCATTGCAGGGCACACACATTCAGAATACTCTCAGAACCCAATTAACCTACCAGTATGTTTTTGGAAATTGGAAGGAAGACGGAACACATGGAGGAATCCCATGCCAACATGAAGAGAACATACAGTACAAAATCCCCACACGGATAGCACCGTCATAAGTATCTGATGTATGATTTTCATATGTTGACTTCATGGTTTCATTAATCAGTTTAATTAAAATATGGTATTTATGTTTTAGTTTATGGAAGTTTATTTTCTCATCATCAATTTATGAAATCTGTTATTTGTTCCTCATTAGGTACAGTATTTCGAGCTGCGACAGAACTACTCTGGAGCTTTGGAAACTGTCAACCAGATTATTGTTAACTTTCCTGGATTCCTCCCTGCCTTTATAAAGAAAATGAAATTACTGTTACATTTGCAAGACTGGGAGCAGACTGTTGAAGCAGCACATAGGTACAGAAAATGACAAATGTTAATTGTTGCTGTTGTGTTTTTTTATGATGTTTCTGAGGATTGCTGTTTCTGTCATACATTTTGCATTAAAGTTCAACAGTTTGTGACTGCGGTCACTTGTATTAAGCCGTTATTATTGAATAAAAGAGAAAGACTAAAGCATACAAAATGTGTAATTGAGGTAGATCATATTGGGTCTAATATGAAACTTCTGCTTTCGCTCTTTAAGACTTTTTCTAGCCTTAACGATAAAATTGTATTCAAGATCAAACCAAGACTAGGATTAATGCTACAGGATTATCTACCGTTATTGTTTTTTCAATGACTGTTCTTCATGAAGGATTTTTGCCAGGGTCCTAGAAAAAAAATAAAAATAAAATAAAAGGCCATTGAATTAATCTGCTGAACCCATGCAATTCACAAGCCTGATTTCTTTCATCTGTTTTTTAAGATACAATGAACTGGAACAAATCTGGCAGCCTGAGCTCAGTGGGCTTCCCCACTATCAGGTGTGATGAATAGAGAGCATTGACTTAATGCCATAACTGCTAACTGAAGAGCAGTGAGGTGTAGCGTGCAGTGGTAGACAAGGGGCAGACAGCCTTGTCTCTTCCAAAAAAATGACATTTTAGGACTTTAGGATCTCCCAACTGCTTCAATTATATAATTGACCCTTAATCACATAAGACCATATTGCTGACTTTCATTTAAATAATTAGGCCTAGGGTGTTGATGAAGCATACAGCAAAATAAACAAAAACAAAATAGTCCACCTTGCTGCCTTTGTACTGGACATAATAATTGTCACATAGAGTTAATGCTGTTAATTTAACATTTATAAAGGACTCATTCTGATGAACAATACAGATATTGCTGAATTTCAATCAGATAAAATAGAACTAAGTTCTTCCTTTAATATAAAATCAAGTGAGGTAAACTGGGTGAATGATTTTGCCAGAAGCAGTTGATATTTTTGGATATACACAAAAAATATTTGGGGAGGGTGCCTCCAAGAGAGAGAGGGTGTCAAGATGCATTAAATCAGAAACAAATCTAGGCATTTACATGAAGGGACAAAGCAGAGCTGTGAAAGATACTGTATATCAGAAATCCACTACAAATATACAGTTGATGTCTGTACTGTATATACACTACCTTGAGCTGTTTCCTGTATAGAAATAGGATCAACATCCAAGGCATATTTTATAGTTATGCTCATCTTGCACAGACGTTGTTCATGGCTGACGAGTGAGCATGGCTGAGCAGTTCTGATGTTTGCACCACTGACTAAGGCCGTTTTTACTGACTTTTAGAATTAACAATTCATGACTTTCAGAATTAGCATCCTACTGCACTTGCCAGCAGTGAGGTGAGTTTGAAGTGCAGAACTAAGGAGAGACTAATCACCTGGTAATATGTATTCCTACTTTTAGTTAAGATCAATTTATTGTCCATATACAATGTCTTGTATTAGTAATTTTTGCATACCCCAGCTTGCTCTCCATGAGACACATGGAGAGGGAGAGAAGCTGGGGGTCAGAGCACAGGATCAGCCATTTATACGGCCCCCCTGAAGCAGTTGAGGTTAAGGGCCTTGCTCAGGGGCCCAAGGGAGTAGGATTCCTCTGCTGGCCACAGGATATGAACCGGCAACCTTCCAACCACAGGTGCAGATCCTTAGCCACAGAAGAGTTCCACAGATTTTTACTTAAATTCAGTTGTGCTTTTTGTTCTTTAAATTCAAGAGTTTGAAAACTTTAAAAAAGTAGCCAGCAGGCAAAAACCAAGCTCCAAGTTTTTTGTGATGAAAATGTTGATATTTAATTAAACGTGCTGAATTAGCGGAATTAGAAAATATAACTTTACTGAAACCTACCTCCTGTTCAATTTCCAGAAAATAATAATTTAATTTAATAATAATATTATTTAAAATTAAAGTACTTCACCAGAATGATGAATATTTGTCTTCAGAAAAGAAACCTGTTTTCTTGATGCAGGATTTTACAGAAGGACAGAAATAATCTTGAAGCACTAAGAATGCTGGCACTCCATTCATTATGCAGAGAGGGAGACGTGAATGAGGTAAGAATTATGACTTAAAAGTTTGTACAGATAGCTACTTGAGAAGCATGCGGGTCTTGCATGCAGATACTACTTTTCACTAATTTGTTCATATTCAGATATTATAATTATATTGCTTCTCTTCATCAAACACAGTCAATCAATGTGTTTCTCTTGCATTTGTTGAAACAAAAAAAATCTTTTAAAAAATGAATATAAAATATCCAAATATATTGTGGTTTTATGAATTTTCCCAGTTAGTTTCCCAGTTTAAAAGTAAACGAATGAAACACACCTTAAATAACTATTATTACTGTAGCTGGGTGGCAAAGTTGTAAAACTCTTTTCAAATAAAGTTTATTTTGGCTTTTTTTTTACAGCTCCTTTGAGTATATCACTTCCAGTCTGTCCTTCCATTCCCAAAAGGAACTGTAATTTACTAAGATCTTCAGGAAAAAGGATAAACTGTTTGAAAATTATTTGTTTGTTTTTAAAGAATACCAGTTTCTTTACTTATAGAAAATACATAGATTGAGAATGATTACATAATTTACTGCAGCCGTTTCACAGACATTCATTTTTTTTTTCCCAGTGTTTAAATCACCTCACTAACCTTGTTGGGAACCTGGAACGACATGAGCCTAACAATTATGAGCTTTTCTATAGGATGTCATTAGCTTTTACAAGAGTGGTAAGTGTTCGGTAGCATTGTTTATATAATTCTTTAAAGAACATAAAAATCATTTCAGATGTGATTAGGTCATTAAGATTTTTTTTTTATTAAAACATGCAAATCGTACATTAGCTCTGAATAAGAATGCTCTACTGGAAGAGAAGTGTTATATTTACACTTAATAAAATATTTGATCAGATATTTTTGTTATGTATACTAGTTTTACCGATATATAAACCCAGTATACATAATGTGAACATTATGTTCAATGTGTTTCTGTATTTTTAATAATGTGTGTTTTGACATGGTCGTAGATTGTAAAGATTTATGTTAAAAATGTTGTTGCAGTGTGGAAGAAATGAGAAGATCCTTCTGCAAATGCACACTTTGGTGGAGAGAGCTTTTTCCATGGCTCCAGGTGATGCAGAACTGGCCACTGAACTTGGCTATCAGTTGGTTCTGTGGGGGAAAATAAAGGAGGCAGTAAAGTGGTACAAAACAGCAATGACATTGGATGAAACCAGTGTCTCTGCGCTGACTGGTGAGGCAGCCCGTTCATTTTTTCTATTTTTAACATGTTGACAGAATTATTCTTCATGTGACCTTAAATTGTCAATCTGACCATTGGCATTACTGAACAAACCTTGTTAGTTACACTTAAAATATTTATTTTAAAAATATTTTTTCAGGGTTAATGCAGCAGTCTTAACACTTTTATTAAATGACACAAATTGGTTAAGTTTCTCCCTGTCTATCCCTGTCGTAGAGTGTTTCTTTTGATCTTAATCTTTTTTCTTTTTTCTTGTAGGAATCATTCAGTGCCAGCTAATTGAGGGGCACCTTGAAGATGCAGAGCAACAGCTTGAGTTTCTCGCTGAAATCCAGCAGTCTATAGGAAAATCTGGGGTGAGGCCTTGAATAATAAGAGAAACAGCACAGCAATAACAATCAAGGATTCTAGTGGCTCTTATGGCTATGCTGTTCCACAGATATGTTGTATCTGCAGAGAAGACTACAGATTGAAGTTTTTCAAAAAAACGTTTTTTTTTTTCTGTTTTAGAACATATGTAATATCTAATGTACATTGCACAGGTGGTGCAAGACCTAACAGAAACAAGGATTGTATTTGAATTCTTTAGAATATACGAAGTAGATTGACATTTCAGACTAACATCTGCCTTTTCCTTAATTCTTTTGTTTCTTAAACCCTGTTAATTTGCAACATACAACATACAATTTTTAATTTTCAGTGATGATAAAATGTCTTTAGGAGTCTGACTGCATTGCTGCACATTTTTATCAAACTCGTTCAGTTGCATAGAAAGCAATTATTTTGCATCAAGACTTAGAGATGCCAGAATTAAGGGAAACTTTAAGGGTTACGGAAAATAATTACACATTTCTAGAATAGAATTTTGTAAGTACAGCTGTCTGAAATATATTTTGTTGTCAGTACAGAACATCAAGTTGAAAAAGCCTTACTGAAAATGCATTTGTTCTCGTCTAGATATTAACACATTTTAATAGGTTTGTGTCCTTTTTTAGTGATACTTTTTACCTGTCAGCAAAAACATTTATAGGGCACATTCAGAAATAATATTATAAAAACGTTTAAAGGGAAAGTGCTAAGTAAACCATTTTACTTTGAAAAAAACCACGGGCCCATATTTCCAAAGCTAGCAAGTAAACAAGGAACAACTGTAAGTCTTATAAAGCTGTATATTAATATATCACTATCATCTGATATTACTGATCAATAAAAACATCTTAGTTTTTATTAAAAATGGCCAAATACACTTTAATGTCTTTAAAATACTTTTAAAATATAAGAGTTTATAATAAAGAAAATCTCTTTCACCTCTTTACATATTCAGTTCTAATTGCTTACTGATACATAAAAAACTTATCTTCAAGGGACAACAAAGAGTCTTAGGACTCAAGACCTTCCCTCTGGGCCTCTGAAACTCCTGGCCTCATTAAGTCAAAAGAAACCTTACATGACTTCTTAAGTTCCTTAATGAGAAAATTTCAGGAGTATCAGTATAATACTGATTTAAGTACGCAGATATAGAATTTGGAAAGTAATTCTGAATTTTATGGTCTAAAGTAGCCTGGTATTCCTATAGTGCTTTTTAATAATCTCCAGGATCTTGGCTTCTTTCTGAGTAAAGACACACCTTAGCACACCTTTTTTTTTTTCTGAGTAAGCAAATGTTAACATATATGTATACTTACTGTTCACTTACCAGGATGTGTTTGAGAGGGTGTTTGTTGTATTGCACCACCTTATAGAAACAAATGTATTATCCTAAAGTAAACAGCAAGATTTGCCAGCTTTTTTTCCCCAGGCCTTTTGGGAATGTAATTAAGCATATGATTCTTTTAAAGCTAAAACTTAGCAGATAATAAAAAAGGTCATAGTGGATATTTATAGCATTTTTTTTTCATAAGACAAAAATAATTTCTGCAATAAAATAATACAGAAATTAATATCTTGATTATATCGGTTTTGTGAATGCACCATTTAGTACTGCTGAATTTTATAAAATGAAAACCTTTCTCACACAGGAACTGTCATACCTGAGAGCAGTTTTAGCAGCAAAGAAGTACAAGTCTCAGGAGGAAGTCATAAACCTGCTTAATGATGCTATGGACACACATTTCTCTGCTCTGCAAGGACTGCCACTTGGGGTTGAATACTTTGAAAGGCTCAATCCGGCCTTCCTGCTGGAAATTATCAAGGAGTACATTGCTCTCTGCTCAACACAGGTCATTTTAAAGACATTTGTGTTTTTTAAGCCCTGAAATGGAGACAATGACTATAGTGCAGTATCTGAATATCCATTGAGTTCAGTAAATGCAGCCTCTGGAGCATAAAGCCGTTGGAATTTAATTTGAGAGCCTAAGGGCGGAACATAATATGTTAAAACTTCACCCATAATGTAGTTACAAAGAAATATAGTAATGAGTATCTCATTAATGGATGCATTTTCGTTTTTTAAAAATCTGTAAATGTTAAATTGTTACCAACTCTTTACCGTATTTAATCCTAATGTGACCTTAGATGATCTCTCTCTTCTTCTCCAGCCACCATCTCAAGGACGGCCTGCCTCCCCCCAGCTCAGACACTGTGCCTCAGTGCTGGAGACAGTGGTCAAGACAGTGCCTGGGCTTGTCCAGGCTATCTATCTAATGGCTAAAGTGAAATTCCAAGCAGGTGAGAGTAGATATACTGTAGTGCAGTGGAGCTTCATACTATATGTTCCTTCCTTGGTTTTTAAGGCCATGATGTACTGTAAGTGGCATATTTAATAGCTATAGCCCAAGATCAGTGCACGTGATTTACAATATTTTTAATAACTGTCTAGATTTAAAGCTTCTAAAAAAATAAAATGCTGACAATAACTATGAAATACAGAAGAAACTTTAAAACTAACATTTTGTCATTAGAGTTGCAATATCCTCTTTTCCAATCATTAGTTGTTTGCACAGTGATTTCCAGTATAGACAATAAATCCCATAAAATTTGATTACTATACAACATAGTATAGTAATACTATTATTGTAATAATAATATTATTACTTATGGTACTATAAGTAAAGTAAAGAAAGATTTAGAGGTGTCTCACACAGAGATACACTAAAACTTATTATAATGTATCATACACAGATTATTTTTTTAAAAAGCTGTTTATGTCTCACATAGGTGATATTGATGCTGCCCAAAGTAGCCTGAAACACTGTTTAGAACAGAATCCATCCCACGCCGATGCTCATCTGCTGATGGCACAAATTTACCTGTTACAAGGAAATTTTAAACTCTCTTCACATTCCCTGGAACTGTGCCTGAGTTATGATTTTGAGGTGAGTCATGTGATGTGGTTTAGCTTGTTGTCTAAAAATTGAACAAAGAGTATTACTGATTAATTGCAAATGTTTTGATGTGTACATAATTTCGAATTTCTCTGCTCCAGACTGACTGGTCTCTCCAATAGATGATCAAAGAGTCATATTGCTTTTGATTAACTGCTTATAAAGAAACCTTTTTTTAAATATTGCAGGTTTTTAGTTTACTTTTGAATTATTATGAATAAAAATCCTACAGTATTACATCATTGTGGTAAGAGTTCCACATTAGTGCTGCCTGCAGAAAGACTTCACATTCGTAAACGTTTGTTCACTATCCAGAGTTTTGAAAGCCATTTGGTTCTAATATGCTGTTTCTAGTGATATATACAAGAGGAAACCAGGAAACGTGATTGCTTGCTTCATATTACTTCTTCAAAAGCTTCTCTTAAACACTTAATTTATAATTCGACAATATACTGGCAGTAGATTGGTGATTAGTATCAGAATATATTCTGTATTGTACCTGTGGTGGTCTAATAAATTCCAAATATTTTTTACAAAATTATATGAGATTTACTTTGTGTAATATGACATTCTACTTCATTAGTGGAAATGCTGTATTCGAGTTTCTAGAACTGATGTGTGTTGCCTTGTTCTCCCAAATCTAGATTAGAAATGAATGTAGATAGCAGTTTACTCCCGATAAATCGGGATTCATGTGAATGCTTTTGTGGCACAGTGTTTAGAATCTCTTCTTCTACGTTAGGAAAGATAGTATCGTCTATTGCAAGCTCAGATGATAAACATAAAGAAGGGCAAAAGAGGCTTTGTTCACATGGCAGTTCACTGTCATGCTTTGTCTAATATTTATCTGTAGGTGCGGGAACATCCTCTGTATCACCTGATTAAGGCACAGGTCCAGAAAAGAATGGGACAGGTGCAAGAAGCCATTCAAACCCTACAGATAGCCATGGCTCTACCAGGAAGGAAGAGATCTGGTAGTTCTTCAAAATCCAAAAGTAGAAAAGTGGAAATCAGCCCCACTGACTGTGTGTCCATCTTCCTGGAGTTAGCAGAAGCCCACTGGCTGAATGGAGAACAGGTAGAGACGATTCCATGGGGAAAAAAAAAACTATTTGAGAAATGTTTCCCTTCACTGTTACTATGTTCACTCTCCATTTTATTGATTAGTTAAAATATATATATTCAAATGTAAAATTGGTGGATGTTGCCTGATTTTTTTTTTTTGTATTTCCAGCACGAAGCAGCTAAAGTGATGCAGGATGCCATCAACGAATTTTCTGGGACTCCAGAAGAGCTGCGCGTCACTATAGCTAATGCAGACCTGGCTCTGCTTCGGGGGGACACAGAACTGGCCCTTAGTATGCTTCGGAACATTACGCCAGAGCAGCAGTACTACATTCAAGCCAAAGAAAAAATGGCAGATATTTATCTGCATTACAGAAAGGAGAAGCGCCTCTATGCTAGTTGTTACAGGTAAAAACAAGGATGTTGTATAAATCGGTGATATATTCAATATACATCAGTCATACTTTAGAAAGGGTAATCCAAATGACATGGGTGTTGTAGATGTATATCAATGTCAAGTGGGCGTTTAAAAATATGCTTACTAATGCTGCAAAAGTCTACTCCCAATAGTTGCATCTGGAAAAAGGGCAGTGGGTGCCATGGTCGTCAGTGTTCGGGAAGAATGGTTGTTAGTGTCTTAAACATTTATGTTTGCAGGGCATTTACTGAAAGCTGCAAAAGCACACATTCATAGAAAAAAATCAGGAAAAGGACAAGTGAATATGCAAATCTGTGAATGTTTATTTTGTCTTCAGAGACTTGGTGGAGAAACTGCCTAGCTCCCATACATATCTCTTATTGGGAGATGCCTATATGAACATTCAAGAGGTAAGTTTGAAACTAAGTAAAAAGTTTAATTTATGCACACGTCTGATATTTATTCCATACACAATCCTTTACCAAAATGGCACTTCAAAGGGTAAAAGAAATGAAGTGGTTACCCTGTTTCTACTCGTTGTATAATAATACAGCCTCTTGAGAGTCCTTCAAAGTACAAAATCTTCACACTGGCATTGCTTTGAATTTTTCTTTATGGTTATTTGTGTTCGTTATGAGTAACGTCTAGCAATGCGATGAAACAAGATCAAATACATAACATCCATGACAAGCATTGTTCTTTTCTAACATATTTCAAGAGGTTTTATCTTTGCTTCTTTTATGCATTTTTATGTATTATTCAAATATGAATTAGAAAAAGAGTATCAGTGGAATTAGAGTAATTTTTGTACCATCTTAGTACCAGTAAAGTGTGCACTGCACTAAATATCTATAATGGTAATATTTGTGATCATCTAGTTTATCCAGTATATAAGCATACTGTATAAGTAGTACTTTCTTGTGATTTAAAAACATGGACAAATTATTAAAGTAATTTGTCCATAGTTATTTAAGATTAATGTTAAGACACTATGGAAGTGTTTTTTTCCCTATGTTTTATGATGTTATGAAGTGCGTGGAAAGCTGTTTTGTTTATTTTTTACTTTAACATTCAAAGCCAGAAAAGGCAATTGAAGTCTATGAACAAGCGTTAAAGAAAAGCCCCAAGGATGGTGCCTTGGCCAGCAAGATTGGTAAAGCCCTGGTTAAAACTCACAACTATTCTAAGGTATGTTGGTTGTATGTTTCACCTCTTGATTTATTCTAATATACTGTACACAGTTTCTTGTGCATTCAGGATTTTTACATGTGTTTAAATGTTAAACATACAGAACACCTAATCAGCCACCGCAGTACATACATTGTTAAATGTTTTTGAAACTGTGAAAGGCAACAGCTTCAGCTTTCTCTGTTGAAGTGGAATTCAGCTGAATTGATGTGCCGTCCTCCTCTGACTCCTTTGCTCTTCCTCCTCCTTGTAGGCAATCAATTACTATGAAGCAGCACTCAAGAATGGTCAGCAGAATTTCCTTCGTTATGACTTGGCAGAGCTTTTACTTAAACTGAGGCAGTGTGAAAAATCAGAAAAGGTTTTACAACAGGCACTAGATCATGAAACAGGTACTATATTGCAAATTTAAGTTCAATTTGTGTAGAAGAATAAAAAAATACCTTTTTTTTTATCGCTGAACATTGTATTCCATAGATGTCCATGCACTTGTTTACTCACTTTACATCTGTAAGATTTAAAGACATCTGTAGATTTGTTGTTAGCTCATACTTTATTGATCGAGAATGCAGCTACATTTAAAACATTATTTTTTAAAACCTCTTAGCTAGCCATTTAATTACATTTCTTTTTTGTTTACCTGATTTTCCAGACTGTTTACCACATTTGCCAGGGATTGTCATATTTGTTTTAAATGATAGCTTAACTTTATCTGTATCAGTCTGCAATGGAGCATCTGTTAGCCGAATTGATGGATCATTGTTTTTCAGTGAATGATCTCGCTGAACTAACTGAAGATGGCCGCTATCTAGTTCTTTTAGCCAAAATTCAAAGCAAAATGGAGAAAAGTGAACAGGCTCTACTCTCCTTACAGAAAGCAAGTATTTGAACATTTCCATTTGGTAACCTAGCAGTGTGTTACAGTCATTTACTTACAGTACAAAGTAGTGAAATGCATTGCCAATATGGATACTTGTTGCAGTGTGTTAGATAGACAACAGGTCCAGCTGGTTGTGAGCACGTAATCTTTTGGGGTTTTTTTTATCAGAGCCGCTCTGACCTGTTAAAATGAAATTGCTGAAATATACAAGATGAAATGTTGCAATCCACTGCGACTCTAATAACTAAGATTCTTGCTCATGTGAAATGTGTGGATTTATTCTCACAGCATAAAATGTCTCGTAGGCGAGAGACGTGCAAGCTCGAGTGTTGAAGCGGGTGCAGCTGGAGCAGCCTGATGCAGTTCCTGTGCAGAAACAGCTAGCAGCAGAGATCTGTGCAGAGATTGCCAAGCACTACACGTGTCAAAGAGACTATGAGAAAGCCATCAAATTCTACAAAGAGGCGCTTGTTTATTGTGAGAGTGATAACAAGGTTGGTTCAGTGGTCGATTTTTGCTCTGTGATACACGTTCTATTCTCAGTGCAGCTGTGTTTTTTCAACACTTTGCATCTCAATATCCTCTTCGAACACTCTTCTACTATCTAAACGCACTGTTTCTCTTTCATTCTTTAAAGATTTAGATATTTGTGTCAAGAAAAATAAATTATTTTCTTCTATGTGTTGAAAATAGTTTTGTATAATTTTCTGTACAAGAAAAAGAAGGGATGTGACCTAGATTTTGTAAATGCTGATATTACAGGTAATATGTTGTATTTCCATTTACTTTTCTGATTATAATGCAATACTAAGGTACCTGAACCTCAGTAAGCTGTGGTGTATTGAATACTGTTGTGGAAGTCACTCATTTAATACTCTATGATTGTCTTAAGTATTATGATACATATAAATCTCATTCTTAAAAACATGCAAAGATCAGTTGACTACAGTATTATGAGGTGTGCACATTTTCATACATCCAACATGTTTCTTCAGGCTGCTAAGCAAAGCACTTGTGAAAATGAAGGACACAAAAGTAGGATGGCAAAAAACACCCATTGAAATCCACACATTTTGACAAAACAGTTTATTCATGGTTAGGGTGGCAGTGAGCTATAATGTGAGAGGAAACCATAATATCTGAAGAAAACCCTCACAATGCAAGGAGAGCAGGAAAACTCCTCACAGGAGTGGCCTCTGTCTGGAATTGAACAAAAGCCCATGCTAACCGTTCTGCTTTTTAACAGTAATTCCCATTTTGATATTTTAAGAAACCCCGTCTTGTTTACAGGTGATGTTGGAGCTGGCACGGTTATACCTTTCTCAGGATGACACAGAAGCATGTCAGCATCAATGTACAGTACTTCTTAAAAATGATCAGGATAATGAAGCTGCAACCATGGTGAGCAGCTTTCAGTTTTATTTTTTATCATACGACTTTAGCATTTGTACTTTAGTTCTGCCTAGCAGTTGGTGTTAACAGTATGGTCTTTTGTTTTGCTAGAACTAATTATATTAACTGAATACGCATACCCTGTATCAAACGCACTTTTACGCTTAATCCATTGACTTTCTTTGCAGATGATGGCTGATCTCATGTTCAGGAAGCAGGATTATGAGCAAGCTGTTTTCCACTTTCAACAGCTTTTAGAGCGTAAACCAGGTTAGATCCAACATTTGCCTTCTTTCCTTACTGTACATGCAAAATATTTCATAATGCTGTCTGCAAACGTAATACAGACTGATTGGAAACCATCTTTCCTACACTTGTTCTTGCTAGACAACTACCCAACACTGTCACGTTTAATTGACTTGTTAAGAAGAGCAGGAAAACTGGAAGAGGTCCCAAAATTTCTAGAGATGGCAGAGAAGCATTCTTCAAGAGCAAAGCTAGACCCAGGATTTAACTACTGCAAAGGGCTTTACCTGTGGTAAATATATATTTTTAATAATGATTGAGTTTGGGATTTTTTTTCCATCTCTGTAGCATTTACAAGTTAAAACCTTTTGATGCACGAAAGTTCAAAATAGTGCCTTATCCTCAAACGTGTAATTTCACAATTACTGGTTACTTTTTCTGAAGGTTCACGGGGGAGCCTAATGATGGTCTTCGACATTTTAACAAGGCTCGCAAAGATAATGACTGGGGGCAAAATGCTGTTTACAACATGATTGAAATTTGCTTGAATCCAGACAATGATACAATGGGAGGTGAAGTGTTTGAAAATCTAGATGGTGACATTGGGTGAGTTACAGCTTAAGTTATACAGGAACTTTGTCTTTAGTTATCTCTGTCATTAGGAATGTTTTTTTTTTCCTGGAAAGTATTGATTAAACCATTTAATTTTAGAACAAAAGAACATTTGAACATGTGAGACATGTTTGTAATTTTGAGAAACTTCAGAAACAAGGTATTCAGAATGCATTATAAATGTAGTAGAAACTTACTTTGTCTCATGTCAGAATAGAGTAAATTACAGAATATTCAAAAATTTTCTAAGCCTTATGTTGAGTGTCTGATATTTGATAAAAAATACTGTAATACATTTTTTGGTCTTTACAAATTTTTTTAATTCATTTTGCATTATGTGATTATTGTTAGAGAATATGTGCAATATAATTGTTAGAATTGATCATTTTTAAGTATCATTTCATTTTTGCAGTAACTCCACAGAGAAGCAAGAGTCTGAACAGCTGGCTGTAAGAACAGCAGAGAAACTCCTGAAGGAGCTGAAACCACAGACCCCTGATGGGCATGTTCAGTTACATATCATGGAGAACTACTGCCTCTTGGCAACCAAGCAGAAAGCAAATGTTGAAAAGGCACTAAATGTTTTCACAGAAATTGCAAACACAGAGGTAAGTAAACTTTAAAAGATGGGAGTATACATGAAATGCCCTCTGGGTAAATTTAAACAGCTTGGTAAGAATGTATTTTTATGATTGTTTTGTACAGTAATGGAGGAGACTTTCTTTTGCAGTATTCAGATTAATGTTTATACAAAAATCAGTCACCAGTCAAGCTTAAATTATCTAATTTAAATAATATCAAGATGAGTATCGCCCATTTATTTTACTACCTTTACCTACTGTATATGACCTAGCTGTAGTTTTACTTTGGTACTATTTCTTTAAGGTGATATGAGTCAGTCTTCTTAAACAATTAACCAAACCCTTTTGTAAGACAATTTAAGAAAATATGCTACAGATACAATTTGCCATTTTGCTAATTATTAATGCCACTGTGCAATCCTACAATGTTGAATAAGTGGTGCCGAGTGATTCCTAAGCAGAAATGAAGGTGATAGTAATTTCTGAGATATTTTACCATGGTAATCCCATAGTCACCGTTTGTTTAACATTTGTCATATTTCTCTCGAACTAGTAATACCTACAGTAGTTGTAGTATTATAAGGTAACTACTCAACTGCAGCAAGGTGTCTTTTTCTACAGAAAGATCATGTGCCTGCACTGCTTGGTATGGCAACAGCTTATATGATTCTGAAGCAGACTCCAAGGGCAAGGAACCAACTGAAACGCATTGCAAAAATGAACTGGAATGCCATAGATGCAGATGAGTTTGAGAAAAGCTGGCTGCTTTTGGCTGACATTTATATTCAGTCGGGAAAATATGACATGGCAGGGGAATTACTAAAGCGCTGCCTTCGTCATAATAAGGTAAGAACAGATCAAAGCATTATGTAGACCTGAACACCTACAGTACGTGTTTAACTGCTTAGGTTTGAAGGATCACCAGACAGTTAAAGAATTTGCTGGATATAAGATAAGATAATATTTTATTGTCCCCTGAGGCAAACAATTGCTTTCTCTTATGGACTGAGGAGAAGAGTTTTATTGATCACAAAGTGTCACAGATAGATGCCAAAAAATGTGCTCTGCCTCTGTCAGTGCTACCTGTGTCTCTTGCGCTTACATTTAAAATGAGGGCTTGTTGGCTGATTTAAAAGTGTGAGGTTGTTACCTTGGAGGCTCAGAAGACGTTTTCACTGACTGTATGTCCCACGCCCACTTTTTTCATTTGTTTTTTTTTAATTAATCTAGCATCTCCCCTCCATTGCTCGAGGCATCTGATGGGGACATTTCCAATCTTATAAAGCATCTAACAGTAGAAGGGATTGTCGCTTTTAATGTAGTAACTAATACCTTGGAGATGTTTGGTCACAGCCCGTTGGAGAAATTTGTGGGAGGCACTGAAACACTTGGCAATGCAAACCAACACAATGTACCTATATAACAAATGTAAAAATGCATCTAGAAACAGAAAAACACACACCACTGGGAAAAAGAATCGTGCAAAAAGTAAAATGTAAATATTTAAGCAACAGTATTTTTTGTATTATTAATGTAATTAGTTGAACTACAGTTCTATTGAAATTAGTTTTCTTATAAGACATGCCATTACAAAATCCAAGGGCTATGGGAGGAAAGTAAAGATGAAATTACATGCCTGCCTGCCAGCTTTTCTTTGTTTTCCCAGCTCTCTCCCTATTATGTAAATCTAAAGTGCTCAATAAGGGAATCTGTGCAAGATTCTCCACCCACATCAGGCATATCTGTGTAATCAGCACAGTCAATAAGGTACTTAATATAAGACAGTCTTCAGCCTCTGTGATTCACTTGGATAATGAAGACAGAGAAGGACCCTTACTCTCCCCATTTAATGTCTTTGAAAGACTATACGTGTAAAAATATAACTCTCAAGCCTTTTTGGGACCACAGAAGTAGCACATTACTATGAAGAGTATCTCCTTGTTGAGGCATCTGAATCTTCATGCAGCATATCACACAGTTCAGTCATTAACATATTAAATATGTATTTTAGATTAGATGCTAGACACAATCCAAGGAAATTAGATATATTTGAGAAATATAAAATACAAATTAAAAATATTTGATATGTGAGATAGGGTCGTCTTCAACTATGTAGTCTTCAATGTAAAAAATAAAGCTTATTATTCCCACAGATGCTTAATGCGAACACATTGTATTTTTGCACCATGTGTGAGGATGTACAGTATAGTGTCTGTATGGAGGGAACACAAAATCAAGACCAGGGTGTTTATATTAGGATTGCATGTATGTAATATGAATGCAGTGCAGCTGATAAATGCATTGGCACAGCATCTCAAGATGGGAGACAGAGCTAGACAGTTCACAGATACAAATCATCACAAGTTGCAAGTAGACAAGGTGCCAGACATAGATGTACTGTACAGTACGTGACCCTGCAAACTTCTGTAGGTCTATCTCCACACCTGCGCTGTTTTGAGTGACATGAAACAGTAAATATTTTCAGTTCTGAAAATAATGTTACATAAATGTTCACTGCAACTGGTCTAAAACCTCTCTGGGGTTACCACATATTACCTGATAAAAACTGCATATTTTATTCTCCAGTTTAGAAGAAATAAAGATTATTACTGTAAACTGAATTACATTTTAATTCCATTATGTAGTTCCGGGCATCAAACTGTAAAGGAGATAAGGTTTTCTAGTTAATGTTTGTATTCTTCCTGCAGTCCTGTTGTAAAGCTTATGAATATATGGGCTACATCATGGAAAAGGAACAATCATACAGGGATGCTGCACTAAACTATGAAATGGCATGGAAATATGGAAATCAAACCAATCCCACTATTGGTATGTTAATATTACTGTGAAAATTAAATTAAATGTTTTTGAGGTCACTAGCAGAATATATATTAACACTGCATATTTTAACCTGTACTATTTTACTCAAGATAGTTTCAAATGTACTTGAGTTCAGGATAATAGTAACAGTGCCAGCAACAACTTCATACTTGTTGATTCATTTAATGAGTGTTTGCTGATTCTGAACTGTTTTCTATTTTATATTCTAGGGTACAAGCTTGCATTCAATTACTTGAAAGCAAAAAGATATGTTGATGCCATTGATATATGCCATAAGGTAAGAAATGTGTTACCCAGAGAGATCATCGTTCAACCATAAATTGAAATAAATCGTGTTAATTTATTTAACACCAAAAAGTTAAAGTTAATTTTTAAAATAAAAATATTAATTTGGCCAATTAAAAAATAAAAACTTGCTTTATATGAATGGTTATTGTTTATACCATGCAAATTTTGATTGTGATTATTTTACACATGGGCAGCATGGTGGCACAGCAGTTAGCATTGCTGCCTCTCAGCGCTGGGGCTCTGGGTTCAATTTTGAACCTGGAGTGCTTTCTGTGTGGAGTATGTATGTTTAGTTTACTTTTTTGTAACTTATTTACCATGAATATTAAATATTATTTCACAATTTATTGTATTTTTTCCCCACAAGTACACTTTTATATTAAGTGCTTACCCAGACATTTTTGTCACTTCTTGTATTTCTTTTGTTTCTACTGATTCCACAAAACTGCTGACAACATAAAATAGCTATTAAGTTTTATTTTCTTTTCCATGTCTGAAAATCTTTTGCTTTTATGTTTTTTGTAGGTTTTGGATGCACACCCTAATTATCCAAAGATGAGAAAAGATATTCTTGACAAAGCACGAGCAGCTTTAAGATCCTAGGTCAAAGTTTCTTAGTTTATTATTTTTATTTATGGACACAGTGGTTTTGACTCTTTACACGTACAAAATTCAGCGCAACTGGGAATATTTTAAAAGTCCTTTTCTTTTTAGTATTGGAAACAACTGCCTATTAAAACCATGTAAAGAATTTAAATCATAGTGATATGTTCATTTGTACTTTACACTTTTGTTTGAGCAAAGTGCATCATATAGTAACTGTAAAAATGAAAATGTAGTTGTCACTACATCTTGAAACGATTTTGATTGATGATTAGTGACTGTCAGTTTTCAAAAACATCAGTGCTTCTATTGTTGTGTGTAATAAACATTATGAAATTGTGTTTTATGTAATTAAAACCAAGTGTTAAAACAGCAGCTCACTATTAATATTGATAATATTGTTGTGAACTGCTGCTAAGAGGTGACAGAGGTGATAACATGCCCATTACATGTGCACATGGGCAACTAATAAACCTCAGGGTACTGCTCTAGTCATTTTTCAGCACTGCAAATTGGCTCTGAGGTTGGATGTATTGTAAATCTAGGTGAGATCTTATCGTGATTCACCTTACATATTCTCATGTAGACTTGCCTATTGTTTAGTGGAAGCTCTACCCTCTTTGCAGGAAGGTCTTTTGCTATAGATGGTTGTATTTTTTGTACTGCTGGCATTCCCCTTGTAGGAAGTCTGCCAATAAATTATACATAAAATGTTTTTGAAGGATAAACATGTTTTGATTCCTGTCTCTTGTCTTAATTTTTGTACCATTGAACCCACTTTTTTAGAAAAAAAGAATGCAAAGGTAAACAATTTGGTTTTCAAAGTACCCTTCTCTTAATATGTGAGTATAACTAAAGCTTTCTGAAAGCTACGATCAGAATCATATTTCTACGCCAAGTACATTTCATGTAAAGGAATTTAATCAATCAAAGTTTATTTATCAAATGCATAACAATACAGCATACAGCGGTGGTTGTCAGCAATGAAATGCTTTTTCCGCAATCTCGCATGGAGAGAGAGGACAGAAGTTCATAGAATTTACGACTCTGGTATATTTGATGCTGCAAAAACATTCGGTATATACAGTACTGTACCATACACAAACAAGACAAAGGACCTCATTAAAACAATGCAAATACTGTATAACTGGAAGTTCTGGATAAGCAAAAAGACAGCTTTGGGAAACAAGCTGTTCAACTACTGTGAAGCTTATGAAACAGCTGGTAACTTACTGTAGGTGGGAAGGGTCATCAGTGATTGGAGTAGGCAGATACATTGCCAAACCAAGCAATTGTAGAGGCAGTCAGAATGCTCTCTAAAATGGCCCTGTAAAACTGTATCAGAATTGACACCAAAGTTACCAAATTAACACCTGTTTCAGAGACACAGTTTTTAAGCTGGTGCCAAAGGTACAGTACATTCTTTGTTGTGCTTTCTTTGTGATACTAGTGATATTTATGTCCCATTTCATGGTATTGGAGATCATAATTCCCCCCAAATGTAAAGGACTCCACTGCTCTCACAGCCACACCATTGATTATCAGGGAGAGGGTTTCAGAGAATGTGTTCCAAAAATCAACCTACACTTCTACTGTTTTAAGGCAATTAAGCTCCAGGTGGTTGCTATCTCACCATGTTACCGACAGACTCTCCTCCCTCTTGTACATGGTCTCATCGTCATGAGTGATGACACCTACTGTTCAAGAGTGATGTCACCTGCAAACCTAATTACTGTCATGGAAGAGTTGCTGGAGGTGCGGTCATTGGTGTACAAGAAATAAAAGCACACACATCCTTGAACTACACCAGTATTCACAACTTAGAGAGTGTATCAAAAGGATTTCTGAATGATACTTTAGTTATTTTTAATGCTATTTGGTAAATAACATTGAGTGGAAACTTTAATTTTACAGTTGAAAGATGTACTTGTTCGGATTTGAAGACTGGTGTTATTCTGCAACATAAAAGGATTGATACCTTTATTCTTACTCTAAGGTAATAAAGCTGTTTTTCACACTTATTCAATCATGGGAAATTAACAGTACTTGCATATCTCTTTTAATCCCAAAAGATCCCAAAGCACATCACATCATCCTCCACTGAAGTGCCATACAGTCATACACCAGATCAGATGAAGAATTAAGAATTTACTTCACTGGTTGAATTAAGGGGAAAACTTGAATGATTTGCTTTCAGGAGCTCAGTTTAACATCTGATCTCAAGCATAGCATCTCTAGCAGAACTGTGCACCTGTTACATTGGTTTGGAATTTCTGGTTCACTAGCACCATGTATAACATCAAAATTGATTTCTTTAAAAGGTCTCCCATTCCTGTATCAAATGGTTTCTGCCTTGCTTAGCTTCTGAGATCCAGTAAAATCACACTACATGGGGGTAACACTGCTCTCAGATTATTCTTTAAAATTAGAACATTTTATTTTGCTTAATCAGATGGTGATAAATTGGATAAAATGTTATTTAAACCTTTTAGCTTTACCATAGTGAGCAAACTGATCAATCTGACCACACGTTGTTCACACTGCGAAATTGATACACTGCGTGTCAATTATGAAGTTACGGTAGGTGATTAAACTAGGATTTGCTGCATGTTCGACCACAGAACATGCAATTTAAAATGGGCTGAGGCATACCATTTTCTGTGGGCAATCCCACAGATTTTTACACCAGTGGGAATACGGTGACTGACACTTCACTGGTTTAAGGTTTTGTAATTCCTGCTTGGCAAGTAAAGAAACTTTCCTCCCACGCTGTGGGGTTGAAGACTGCAGGAATATTTGAGGTGACTTTGCAATAGTTCCAAATACTCCTACTGCACATCAGAGTATTTTATTAATAACAACACGAGAATACCGAGTGTCAAAATTGAAACTGGTGTTCAAACGTCAGTATTTTAGTAGTTTTCTGTATATTTCAATATAATATTGTGGTATTTTTAGTGTTGGTAATTTTACATTGTGTATTTCCCATTTTTTACAGTTTTTGTTATTTTAGCGGTGTTAGCCCAAAACTTTCACTATAAACATAGACAGAACAATAGCGCATTATTACATTTTTCTGGAAATGTTAATAAGTTATTAGTCCATATCTCTGTTAATCTAAATATACTGATGTGCAACAAGTCCTAATAGATTTCCAAGCTCTTCTAATGCCCGTACATTCAACAAAAGTCTGGTGGAAGAACTGCATTGATGCTCTGCAAAGCACTGAAAATAGTACTTCTTTTCTGTCCCCCGACTGAAGCCGAATACCGCGATCTGAGCACAATTTCTTCATTGTTTGGAGTCATGGGCTCAGAAGACTGCACTATCTATTATTGATAAGAATCGGGAAGCAAGGAAACGAGGACATTTGCAGTACGTGCGTTGGCTTATATAAGTTAAAAAAATCTTTAAACTGAGTTCAGATCTTTTTAATTTAACGTAACTTTAATGATGATTTCGTCTTTATGTGATGACTGACCACACCGCTACAGGTACCAGGAGGGGGGTTGGGGGGATAGAACAGAGGCATTTTAACTTGCTCAAACTTTTCGAGGGTGTTGACAGAAAACTAGTAGGATTTCTCACTCGAATGGCCACCATCTCCGGCTCCTAGTCTTTACCCCCCTAGCCTCACTACCAGTTTATGAACACCATCTGCAAGGAATGACTTAGCAAATGTGAACATTGTGGAAGGTGTACTTCACTCTGACTTAAATGTTCGGTAAGTTTTTCATTTCTTTAAAAAGTGGAAATTTAGTAACTTCTCTCGATTTAACTGCGCACTCGGTGCAATCGTATTTCACCATGGAAACGCGTAAGCAAGCACCTCAATGTGTTTCTCTTCAGTTGTGTTTTAATATCCCTTTTTACGGCTTAAGCATCGCTCGCTTTACATTCTTACCGCATGTTTCTTCGTGTTTGTATCACAAGAACGCGAATTACACCTCTTTTATTAATCGATTAATACAATCACCATTTAGTAACCGTAATTGGGATAACAAAGTGTTATTAATGGATTATTAAGAGTAATCTTATATTTTTAAATTGACAGGTTTATTAACAACTGTGAACTTCACAAGTCATTTTTTTAAATACTTACAACGTTGTGTATTCGCTATACTTCTTAAAGAACTAAACTACTTGGTTGTCTTCTGTTCGTTCTTGGAGGTTTTTTCTCTATAGGTAGCGCAGTTGGATATAGTAGGTTCAAAAGCTTTATACGTTCCTTGGCGTACTGTTACCCAGCAACAGTTTCACTGAATGGCTGGCTGAGCAAATCTTATTACTTAAAGAACTGGCACTTCTATAGAATAGCCATAGCATCCTGCTGGGGTGGGGTGAAATAAACTGTTCCCCAAACTACAGAAGACGAAACTCGTTTCACCAGACAGGCAACTTACAATTGTTTGAGCTTCAAGGTACTTCAGAGTTAAGAAAGACTATCCGCTCCCATTCCAGTAAGAACATTATTAATAAAATATATTACACAAAAGCTGAAGACGTGTCGTAACTCTTAAATTATGCTTGACTTTGTTCATAATGCATGATGGTACGTCCACAGAGCCTGGATTTAAAAACCTTCACCATCTTTTACTTTAATGCACAGTTACTTGTGAGGGTCACATTGAAGTATTGGTGGCCCATTTAAAACAAAAGAGCTTATTTGCATACTAGATAAACTGTTTTGTAAAACTGGGTTGTAAAATTCTGACGCTAAAGGCAGTGCATCAAAGTAATGATTGTACCGTTTGCGTGATTAACATACAGGTATGTAGAAGTGCGCAAACCAGTTACCTCGTATACGATTGTAGAGGTAATAATCTGTACGTAATAGATTGATTATAATGTGTGCCATAAGATGAAACTGGTGCAAGAAATAAGCATTTGGACTTTCCACTACTCTCTACTAAAACTCGTAAAGACCATTCCAAATTCATTTTCTCTAATTACAAATTCCTAGGAATCCTTATAAATACAATGTTTATAGGCACTACATGTGCTGCTTCTATATCTCACTGATTTTTAAGCCTTCTGGATCTGATGTAACGTACCTGGATCTTGTTGTTCATAAGCACAGACATTAGGTATATTTAGAAAAGTTGTTAAATTTGTGCTTTTTTATTCAAGAGACAATAACATTTAAACAAGCTTAGGTCCTGTTTTCACTGATCATGGTCAGAAGTAATGTACTGTAAGTTAAATCTATCAACCTACATAAGGATATATCTTAAACATAAAACTTACTACAATTAAAAGGCCAAATTCCATTTTATTTACAATAAACAATGTGTTTTAGAACGATATTACCCTGTACTTGCGCAGTGTATATTTTTTTAAAAGATCTACGTCCTCAGGTGTATCGTTTTGCCTTTGAGAAACCCTATTTACGCAAGCGTACTTTGAGATCTCCTCCCTCTACCTGTATCTAAGAGCTCACCTGGGTCCAACGAGACGGAAGTAGTTTACAGTGATTTGAGTGTCTGAATCCAGAGTGCTGACTGTTACATGAAGGAGTCACCAAATTTATGGGTTTTTTTTACAGGAAACGCACGAATTTGACAAAGTTTGAACTGTTGAATCTAAATCCATCCGCAAACATCTAATCTTAAAACGCCCATACTGTGTTGTGGAGTATGTCGAACAGGTAGGAAATTCCAAATTTATTGAAAGCATGGGTAATTCTCTATACATTTTTGGGGGGATTTTATGTAACGATTAAGAACACAACTTACCGAAATATTCAAGCTTTGTCAGTCTGTGTTTTGACGTTACATTATTTCTATGAGTACTTACAAGAAGCAGATGTTTGCTAGTTTCTTTTTCTGTTACTGTTTTCTGGTATCTAGTATCATTTAACACCCGATTCCAGGCATACTGCTTTCTGTATGACTGTAATGGCACAGTATTTCAGTTGGGAAAAATCAAATTTTGAGTTCACGGGTATTAATATGTATTTTACGTTGACAGTATCAATTTTGCTTTTTTTTAAAGATTTTTAGCGTAACCAAATTTTTTTAATACTAAAAAAAACGAAACAGATCTAAAGGTATTACAGTAACTATTACGTTTCTAAAAAGTAAAAGTTTTTTTTTGGTTTGAAAGACACAATTTAGGAACGTTTTCAGAAAACCAAACCCAAAAAAACTAATAAAATGTCTTGGGTATAATAATTTAAAGGTTAGGAAGCAGAATAACATGATAGTATTCTCCTGTATCCTTAAAGGAGATTACTCAATTTCTCAAAATTGTTACATATTATTTTATGTAGTATGCCTCTCACAGCATTGCCAAATCTGACACCTGTTCTCTATTAATACTATTATGGGAAAGATAAATCTTTTCTGTTCAATTAGTAGCATAGAGGGTCAATCAGTAAAACATTCCAACAATACTGTGGCATCCTGAATATTTCCCATTCATTTTCAAACCCTTTTTTTTCCTCAAAAATATCTGGCAGTGGTGAATCCTTGGGTTTCCAAAATCAGCAATTCATTTTGCTAGACGTGTTTTCAGGGTTAAATAGAAAATTAAAACACATTATCATTTGCATTTTAATGAAATATAAATTGCAAGAACATTACCTGTGGCATACCTCCACATAAACATATTTGAGTGTTTCCTACAGAGGGAATGTATATTAATATTAATATTCCAAATTATTATTTTTTAGGCAAAATGGCACAGACAACATCCATGTCCCCATTATTCCTGGTTCTGGAAAAGTTATTTTGAAATGGAAATCATATTTTTAAAAAGCAAAGAAGCTCATCTATGTAAGCTGTACATTTTAAAACATTTTGCTAATGGACTGCTATAATTTCAGTAAAAAATATAAATGTTCATGCTGCCTCAACATCAGCCAACAATCAAGTAATGAATCCTTACACCTTTTTCTCATTAGTGTGGTATAGCACCTACAGTATATCATTTTCAAATAAAGTCACTTATAAAGAAAGATTTATGAAAAAAGTGTTTCCTTGAGCTCAAATGTGTTTTCTTCTTTTTTTTTTGTAGTACTGGCTACTGATGATGCAACCAACTTCATGTATGTCATCCAAATCTTTACCTCAAAGTGCTTAACATTACTTTTTTCCATATACTGGACATCGTAAGCAAACATGACTGCCTTGCGGCGCTTTTTAAGAAGGCGATTGTTTCCCTGGAAACTGGCAATTTTTGCCCTAATTTTTATAACCTTCTTGTTTCTAATCCAACGTGAAGTTGTGAGCAGTATTCCAAAGGAGGAACCATGGCTGAAGGACATTGTTAACAAGAGAGATGCCGTGTTGGGAATGATGATGGGGGCTGTCAATAATTTCAGGGACTCCATGCCAAAAATGCAGATCAAGGCGCCTCTAAGGCAGTCCGGAGGGGGCGATAGCCACCCTTGTTTGCCGGGATATTATACGGCAGCAGAGCTCAAGCCAGCCCTGGAGAGACCACCTCAGAACCCCAATGCTCCTGGAGCTTCCGGGAAGCCTTTCCACACAGACAAGCTCAGCCCAGCAGAGCAGAAGGAAAAGGAGAAAGGAGATGAGAAGCACTGCTTTAATGTGTTTGCCAGTGATCGGATTTCATTGAGCAGAGACCTTGGACCAGACACCAGACCACCTGAGTATGTAATCTTTTAATTGTTCAATAATATTCCTTTCATCATTGTGGCTTTATAGCGCTGCCATTGCCATCTCTTTTCAGTATCCTCCCAAGTGTAGATAAATATTGTCTGGATCTAATCATATTCATTCTCTAGGGCTATCCCTATAGCCAAACCAGGGATCATACTCTGAAGCTGTGTGGAATGTGGCAGCCACTCTGAACTGGCCTGGCATGAAAGATCCTGACCATGGGAGAGTCCAAAAAGTAGAAGAAAATGGTATTTGCAGAACTGAGGAAAATGAAAGGGATAGGAAATGATTTAGACATGCTAAATTTCATTGCATCTTTATAATTCAGTTGTCATTTATTTTGTCTCATTTTCCTCAAGTTTGCAATATTCTTTAGGATCTTTCTTGAGATAACAAATGGAATGTGAATTTACACATAAACCTTTAAGGGAACTTTGATTTACCACAGCATACTTTATAGAATTACGAAATGTGTTAGATTTTTGTTGAAGTGAAGAAGATTTTGAAACGGCAGTAAACTGTGTTCTAAACATTGTAGCAAAAGCATGTACTGCCAGGCTTTAGGAAAAGAGGCAGAAATGCATGTTCAGAGAAAGTCAGTTGTGTGTGTGAATAAAATGAATTTTGAATGATTTTCCCTTAAAATGTATCTAACAACAGGTGACATTTTCAGTATGTTGTCAGATAAAACATAAAGCCATGTTTAATTGTTTAATTGTAAATGTGGTTTTAAAAAGTTATTATTCTTACAGTTCTCAACAGAGAAAATCTGTACATTATAAACTGCAGACTACACCTTGTTTGTCAGTACCAGTTTATCAAGGAGAGTTTTTCAGTAAATCAGATAAAATAAAATGGTAAATTCCTGTTCATTTACCACGGACTTTCAAGATATAACATTAAACACACCAGAAACTCTATAATTTAAAAATGTTGCCTATAATTCTCTAATTAAACGTTTACAGTAGATGAAATATTAAAATTGTAAAACCTCACTTAGGGCCAACAAATGCTTTAAGGTTCGCCTGCAGTTACATGATCAAATCTAACATGAACCACAGACACCATTCTTTATTTTATTTTTCGGTGTGTCTGCATGTCTAGTAGACATAGCTGATTCATCAAAGAGGACTGAATTTTGTTTGGCTAATTATGTGTGTCTGTGGTTCTTCTTAAATGATGGACAAAGAAACCTTCGTGTTATGTTTTTCATAGGTGTCGTTTCTTGGAGAGACAGAAATGTCAGAGGTCTTGTGTGTGTTCTGCTTGCCTCTGACTTCATGACTAGTTTTTATTACCAAAGTCCGTCCTTGTCACCCAACCTTTCGTGTGACTGTTTCCTTTTTTGCAGGTGTATTGAACAAAATTTCAAGCGCTGCCCTCCTCTGCCAACTACTAGTGTAATCATCGTATTCCACAATGAAGCGTGGAGCACATTGTTGCGAACAGTATACAGTGTGCTACATACATCTCCTGCCATCTTTCTGAAAGAAATCATTCTGGTGGATGATGCAAGTGTTGATGGTAAAATGAATAAAAGATAGGACCTACTTGTATTTTCAACTTATTACTAAGTATTTATTTTAGGGCAGGTTCATTCTGTAAAACATGTTCTTAATGCCTGGTTCTGGCAGGGATACAGGGGATAGAAGATGCACTGGTGCTAAATACTTTAATAAGACAAACCAAAATTGGTAGTAAGCAAAGCATTAAGAAAGCCTGAATCAGTGTTGGTTCTTGTAAGCAGGCCTCAGGCAGTTAAAGGCGCAAGAAGTGAATAGGGCAAGCTGCTTTTAATTCTGAATGACTTTCAGCAGTCTGTCATGACTTGCGAGTCAATGAGCATTATGATTTTGTATTAAAGATACCCAATTCCCTGCAGTCAAGGCATTCTGGTCAGGGAGGCTTGGCAGCACGCCATTTTTGGAGATAAAGACCAATTCTTTCTCACTGTGTCTGTCTCTACACAGTCTGATATGAAGGATGTCTCAGAAAAAGAGGCAACACACAAATTCAGCTTACTGTAAGTGATTTGTAGATCTGTATTACTACTGTACAAATAAAATAGAACTACAAAACGAAATGGGTAGGATCAAGAACATGCCGACATGCCAATGTCCAGAATGTATCTGGGTTGCAAATGAGAGAAGTGTATTCAAAAAGTCACGTAGCTTTCTTTTCAATTGAAATTCCACATTTAGAACATCTAATGTCAGATTCCATGCACATCTTCATTAATTTATTGGCCATTCAAAAAATGTTCTTCTCGCACTTTCCTTTGATGTAATAAAGTACATTCAAGTAATGCAAAATACAAATATAATTTAATTCTCTTTGGGTTACCTTGCTGTCCTTAATGAGATTGTCCTTTTTAACTACAGAATGTAGCGTTAACTAACATTCTAGTTTATTTTGACTTATCAAACCTTAAACTCCTGTCAATTACTTCGGAGTTTTAAGAGCTTTGTCACAAATGGGAGTGTTATAGAATATATCTTCATGATATTTGATTAAACCTATTTTCTCCTGTGCTTTTATATCGACAGAGGTCTTGAAGGATCAGCTGGATAATTATTTAAAACAGCTGCACATTGTTAGAGTAGTGCGTCAAAAAGAAAGGAAGGGACTAATCACAGCGAGGTTATTAGGAGCTTCAGTTGCAACAGGAGATGTACTCACTTTCCTTGATGCTCACTGTAAGTATATCTTATAAATCTCATGGTTTAGAGTTTATTTTTATCATAAAAACATTTCATAGGGAATCTTTTTCTAACAAATGATGCAATCTACCAAAAAGAGAAAAATCCCCTGGTGTACTTGGCCTACAGTATATTGCTGTATTGCATAAATAAGAGCTTGCATTGTATGGTTGACTGATTCCGTTTTGTTAAATTAACATTCAGTTTCTCAAAGGAAAGTCAGTTATAATGTTATAATTGTGGGTTGGGTTAAATTAGAAAGGTTAAGAATGAAAGGACATTATTCAGTCCATCCAGCTAGTTTTGTTATTGTTGCCAAGAGATCTGAGGATCTTATCCAGCTGTATCTAAAAAGAAGGCAGGGTGTCATCTTAGAAACCGATGCCTTAATCTAGATGATTGATATAATTCAGGAAGAGTGGTGGTCCTAGTACTGACACTAGAGACACTTTTCTAACTTTATCACCCCAAAATGTGCATTTGTTATTACCTTACATGTAATAGAAGTGATTCCTATGGTAATATAATTACTTGGTTTGGTTTAGTCACTCTCTTTATGGATTGGCACAATATTACGAATGTGGATATTGCCACTGTTTTGAGAAACTACTGGATGAGTTTCTAATGACAAATTAATTGCTAATTTTCTTAAGTACAATTGATACAGTATATCTTAAGCACTTCTTGTACCTGTAACACCTCTGCCACTTCTGTGCTAACATGTAGAAATGTTTTTCCACAGCCTGAAGGAAGGAAAACTTTTATTATTTATTTTTTCTTTTATTGCAGTACTTTGAAAATGACATTTTATTGTATGTGTGTCATGGTTAGTTCAATTGACTTTGTTTTATTGCACTACAAATGAATATGCATGTCTTTCATTTTGGAGTTGCCAGCTTTAAGTCAACTCTGTGACCATAATACTAGCTGATGAGAGCTGTGGTCCGCATGCAATTATCTTCTGAAATGCAGTTTTCTTTTTTTCACACTGCAAACTCAAAACACCAGCAGAGCTGATGAGGCATCATTAGGAAGATAGATGTATCGTATGCATAGCAGTGCAGACTCCTGTAAGCTACAGACCTTGTTTTGTGCAGCAAACCAGGTTTAACCCAGTATACTACAAACCTGCTCAATATGCAGTGCTGTGAACCGTGAGATGTTTCACCTGATGATGTCTAATCCTTTCAACCTAATCCTTAGGTGAGTGTTTCCAGGGCTGGTTGGAACCTTTACTTGCCAGAATAGCAGAAAACTATACAGCAGTAGTGAGCCCAGACATCACAACAATCGACCTCAATACCTTTGAATTCATGAAACCTTCTCCATATGGACAAAATCACAACCGTGGCAATTTTGACTGGGGTTTATCCTTTGGATGGGAAAGTCTTCCAGATCATGAGAAACGCAGGAGAAAGGATGAAACATATCCAGTCAAGTAAGATATTGTACACATACTGTAGAATACATTTATTTCTAAGCTTTTGGTTGAGACATTTCCTAAGAATACTCTAGTTTTATTTATGTAAATGACTTGTATATTTGTTGTTTTTTTTGGTTCATATGTTGCTCTATAAAGATTTTCTTTTTATAGAGTACCTAAATCCATAATGTTTATTATGGCCCATAATGTTTGTTAAAACAGTTTAACTTCAGTAGTTAATATTAAAATATTACCAAATACTTCTGCCTGGTTTGTGCTCTGTATTTGTCATTTATGAAGATGTAAAATTAGAGCTTTTATCTACTTTTAAGCTGCAAAATTGCCTAAGGCTTAATAATAATCACAACCATTAAAAACATTGCCATTTCACCTTTTGCAAAATAACAGTTTTATGCAGGGCGATTGGGAACACTTCAGAAAAACACAGATGTCTCGAGAGCTGTTGATGCATCTGCACCAGAAGTGACAGATATCAACAGTGACCTTGAAGTCACTTACACTCCATCACTTTCTCAGACATTGCAGGCCAGAGCAGAAGTGATGTGAATGGTACAATTCATGTCTTTCAGAAAAGGCGTTCCTTCAATCAGTAGGATCTTTCCAGAACTAATATAAATTATTTTCTTGATTAAATTATTTTATTCATTATTTTATGTTTTTCCCTATTTGTATTGCTACAACAGAGAAAAGAAATTAAACTGAACACCTCAGCATGAAAAATACAATATTCCAGCAAATGTTTCAAGTTCTTCCTATCATTGTAACTGTGTGTCCTACTTCACAGAACTCCAACCTTTGCTGGGGGACTGTTTTCAATCTCAAAAGAGTATTTTTATTATATTGGAAGTTACGATGAAGAAATGGAAATATGGGGAGGAGAAAATATTGAAATGTCTTTCCGAGTAAGTGCAGTTTGTTGATCAGAAGCTGTTCAGCCTTGCAGTTCACTAGAAACAAAATGGGTGCTACTGTATTTAGAGACAAATGTTATATTACATTATCTTTATTATTAAAATTGATATCTTTATAGTCAATACATTTTAACGTAACTTTCAACCTCACGCTGTGAAATACTTCTTATTGATTAAGCATTTTATTGATAGATATATTTTCATTGGGGGGGTCCTTATTAGAACATTAATTCAATCCTCAATCAACTGTTAGATTGACATTGTATAAAAGCACCGATACAAATGAGCTTTCAAAGCTGTTAAAATAAAACTCTTAATAGGTACTATATATTAATATTTGAGCTCCAGTAAAAAATGACCATGTTCATATTTGAAACAAACAGCAGCAATGCAAAAAAACAGACCTTTGGCTTTCCAGATGAGTTACAGCATGCTTATCGATATAATCTGGATTTGGGGAGGGATGCAGTATTCTCACTGCTCACCAGTTGGTTTCTCATTTCCCACAGTTAAAGCAAGATAGCATCTTTCTTGATGTTCTCTGTTGTTTGAATGTCTGATTGTATTACTGTCTAATTATGTTAGGAATAAGTGAATGACTGGTTGAACTCAACATGCTGAGATCAGCCGGATTTGATGATGGTGTTGCGGTGCTAATTAAATAACATCCCTTTGTGATTACAGGTGTGGCAGTGTGGTGGGCAGTTGGAGATTATCCCTTGCTCTGTAGTGGGTCACGTATTCCGCACTAAAAGCCCACATACCTTCCCTAAGGGCACCCAGGTTATTGCGCGCAATCAGGTTCGCCTTGCAGAGGTCTGGATGGATGATTATAAGGAAATATTTTACCGGAGAAATCAGCAAGCTGCACAGATGGCCAAAGAAGTAGGTGGCAGTTCCATGATGTGTGGGAGGCTGAGTCTATTATTATTAATTCTTGTTTCAGTAAACATTCGTTTTATAATATCATCTTAAGTGATTCAGTCCTTTTGCAATATTATTAGATTAAGACAGATTTAAGCAAAAATCTAAGGCTTTTTTTTACAGAAGGATCAGTAACAATACAACATGCATTGATACATTAATCAACCTTGCATAATATTCACAGGGCAGCTTTTGTGCAATGTTCTCTTTCAGCAAACAGCATGTCTACAGTGAAATATTTTAATATTTTTCAAGAGCCAGAGGTTCTTTGTGATTGTCTCTCTGTTCTCTGTTATTTCTATGCTTTTTGCTCAACTGGCCACATGCTGGGCTCTGCGTTTGTCATTGTCTGGACCAAGTCTGAATGGAACATAAATATTTAGAAAGGCCTAAGAACTGAACATGACTGCGCTGTGTTTTTGTTTCACCAGCTTGTAAAAAAAAAAGTTACTAAACTGGCATTTGTGTGAGTAGACATGACTTGTCATTGATATGTAAAGAAAATGTATATAAAAAGAAATTAGAGGGACAAGAGGGAGGTGAAGTCTAGTTTACTGTCTTGATAAACTCTTTATGATCATTAAGACTCAAAAGACTAGTCGTGTAGCCCCAGACTCCTTCCTTATGTGCAAGTTGATCTCTTATAATGAGGTTAATGAAGGTAAAATAATAAAAAAACATTGTCTGCCTTGAGGAAGATATTATACATATGTTTAAACACAGACAGACCAGACTTAGTAACTACTGAGAACATAATTTTAACCTGAAGTCTTTTATTATGAAGACAATAAGTATGATTATCCTGTGATTCCAAGTAAAACAAATTCTAATCCCACAGCCTTCCACTAATAAGTTACATTTGGATCAGATTTTTATGGAAGTATTTTAATGATATTGTGAAGTGTTTTGCACATCACAAAATTCAAAACTTTTAACTTGTAAGTCATTTTAATAAGCTAATGTTTAAAGTTTCATAGTTTTCATTCTGCTTTCAGTAAGAAAATGTTTTGAATTGAATATTTTGAAACAACTCACAATAACTTGTTTCCGTTTTGTTGTTTTACGTATACTACAAATCTGAAAAAAATAAAAATTCTAAAATGGATTCTTCAAGAGAATAAGAAACATACAACTCTATTGCTAGGTAATTTTAATTAATTTAAATTATAAAAATAATGTACAATTCCAGTATTATACTGTATATACAATACTATAGCAATACAATTGCACGTGGGGGGAGGCTTTTTCTGGTTACGAAAATACTGTATATTCACTTATGTACAGTAAATGAAGTTTGATTAAGCAGATGTTTCACATCCACCATATACATGCATAATTTTTATATCCAATTACTGTAGAGTAATCTTTGCAAATGGTCACTGCAAAAACATTTTTTGCTGTTAATGATTTCCGTGAGAGTAGAACTGTGATTTGTATTTTTTCTTCTTAGATGTATAATAGGGTAACCATAAATTTGCTCCAGAATTGTTTTAGAAATGGGTTCCAATGAAAAGAAAATAACATACTTACTGAAATCAATACTTTATCAAGGGCAATGAATGGCAGGTTCAGTCTGAATAGCTCTGTTGGTTTGAGTAGAGCACTGGTAATGCCAGATTCTTGGATTTGATCTTTGGCTGCTCCCGATATAATGGGCTGGCAGTCCATTTCATTCTTAGGCACTGAAATCGCAGTATTGATGATGATGTGGCTGAGAGAGGCACCAGAAATACATTACCACCCAGGAGAAAAAGCCTTAAAAGTAGACAGGTCTGTTTTATGGCCTCCAAAATAGACACAAGGCAGGGGGGCTTTCTTTAACCACTTTCTCTTAATGGTTTGGAATGTCGTAATTAAACAATGTGGCTAGGAAATGGAAAAGGAGATTTATTTTAAGACAGGTCTCTACAGCTTTCTGAATTAAAATGTGGTTATCATAGCACTGACTCAAAGTAATCAGGAAGGTTTTTCGTGATGACTTACATTGTTTCCACAGAAATCCTTTGGAGATGTATCCAAAAGGGTGGATCTACGGCAGCGTCTGAAATGCAAGAGCTTCTCCTGGTATTTGAAAAACGTGTATCCTGAAGCATTCATGCCTGATCTCAACCCTCTTCACTTTGGCTCTGTAAATACATTTTTATGGTGTCTCTCCAAAGCTAAAACTCACATCCTAAACTTTCTCTTTCCATAGACATTGTCCAAAATGAACAGAAAACTTAGTTCAAACATTTGATGGAGGTTTGCTGTTTCCTGACTGAACGGTGTCAATAAAAACACTTGTCTCCCCTTTCAGGTGAAGAATCTAGGAAAAGATTCATGTCTTGATGCTGGAGAAAACAATGAAGGAGGTAAACATCTGATAATGTATCCCTGCCATGGACTTGGGGGAAATCAGGTAGAATATTCAGATTTGATTGTGCTTTTCTGTGATACAAAGAGTCAAACTAAATGTGTTTCATATAGTTTGTTCTTAATTCAGTATCAAGATGCATATCCTACCTTGCACATGTTATACAGGAGAAAGGATACTGTAGGCCAGGAGTTTCCAACCTTGGTCCTAGAGAGCCCCATTTCAGTTTTATAGGCAGCCATAAAATCACCAGTGTCTGAAGGCCTGGAACAATTTTAACAGTGTTCTCTTAAACAGAGATTCAAGGAAGTAATTTAGAGACCATCTGGAACAAAAATCTGAATATTCTTTTTCCTCAAGGACCAGTGTTTCCTTTATTGAAACATTACTTGCTTAATAGATCAACAGTTGAAATACTTAAATTATGTAAGTTTAAAACACTGGTGATTTAGGGTGAGTAAATGGACTGGGGATCTCCACAACCAGGATTAGAGACCACTGCTTGTAGGCAATAAAGCTCTTGGTGCTTTGTAAGACATTACAGGGAGAATAAGAACAGAATGTACAGTAACTGGGGAAAGCTGGAATCCCAGATTTTTTTTCTACATTGTGATCAAAGTTTTTAGCTTTGGGTAGTTCTTACAATTCACATGACATTGAAGGAAATAAATAGCCATTTCTAACAGAAAATCACTTTTGAATTTTGTGAAGGAAAAAAGAGAATTTTACAGATTGATAGACAGCTGGCACTGCTGCCTCTCATCATCTGGGTCCAAATATTGATTCTGGGCAGTGGACCTTTCCGAGTGGTTTTGTTCTCCCTGTGTGTACGTGGGTTTTCTCTGAAAACCTCCAGTTTCCTCCCAGCTCTCAAATACATGCTGGTAGGCTGATTATCTATGCTAAATTGCCCAATATACGAGGAACAGCAGAGGAGTTCATTCCTCAGCAATCTGCACTGCCTGGAATAGCTTTACAGCAGTTCCGACCACAACATGCTGTAACTGAATAGGTCACAGGTGAAGGCATTTTACAAACTGATACTGTTATTGCAGTGTGTCTCCACATGCTACATATCTTAATGATTTTGTTTGATCTTTTACGTAAGAAAGAGAATTATTCCTTTATGGAAAACCGTCTCCAAGCATGTAATAAAACTGCAAAGCATGTTTAATGCGTATTTAGTTGTGTGGCAGAGAAATTCAGTTGAAACCTTTTATTTTTTAGTATTTTGAATATTCCACACATCATGAGATTAGGCACAACATTCAAAAGGAATTGTGCTTGCACGGCACAGAAGGAGCTGTTAAACTCGACGACTGCCAGTATAAAGGCCGGAATACACTGGTTGGCGTAGAACAGAAGTGGGAGCTAAGAGAGGTAATTCATGTTATTAAATTGATGTAATGTAGGTCGTTCCAATTCCGTTTAACTTGAAATTAGCTTTCGGAATTTTGTTTTCAGGGCGGTGGTGAGCATTGCTGCTTCATTTTGCGTTCTCCCCACGGTTGCATGGGTGTCCTCCAGGGTGCTCTGGTTTCCTCACACACTCAGAAATCATACTGGGAGGTTAATTGGCTTCTGAGAAAACTGGCCACGGTGTGAATGTGCAAGTGTGTGTCTGTGCCTGTGTGTGCCCTGCTATTGACTGGTGTCCCTTCCAGGGTGTACCCTGCCGTGCGCCCATGGCAGGGATAGACTCCAGCTCCCCCATAACCCAGTACTGAATAAAGCAGTTAGAAAATAGATGGATAGATTATCGTCATCCTCAGACACATCACAATGTACACTTGAATGATTTGGTGTTCTTCAGCGTGACGGTTGGCCAATATCTACTGTTAAAGGAAGTTCTTTTTCTTTCTTAGGACCAGCTGCTTTTTAATCCGGGATCAAAAATGTGTCTGTCTGCGCATCGTGAGCATCCAGCCTTAGCTCCATGCAATCCTGATGACAGGTTTCAGTTGTGGATTTTCACCTGAGCTCTATGACTGTTTATTTTGAGAAATGAAGAAACATCATAGTTACATAGACTACTGTGGAACAAAAATGGTATGAATTCCAAGAAAGTCTTTTTTAACGCAGTATACTTGCTGCTAAAAATGGTTTTATCTGTTTTAGGTTCATGTTAGGAAAAAACGAACAATTGCACTTGAAGGAAGGAGAGAGAATTCTTACCTGTCTTTTTATATTGTACAAAACTTTGGCAAATTGTTTTGTTTGGAATTATTTTCTCCCCTTTAATGAAGATTAATCTTTTGCTTAAAGGTTAAAAAGTACCAAAGAACTTTGCAATTGTATCACGATTGGATGAAACGCTTTTTTTTACCATTATTTTTAACAGCTTTGAATGTCATAATTTATTGTTAGTTTTTTTAGACTTCATGTTTTTAGTTTGCTGTTCACAGCAATTACCTTCCTTACTTTAACTAAACTTAATTTCAAAAATCAAATTATGGTGATAAGTGATCTTAGAACAGCATTATTTCATGAAAACGGACAAAAAGGTTTTATATTTGGTTTTAAATTCTTTCATTTTTAGGTGTGAAAGGCTTATGTGGAAATTTTAGGTCAGACATTTGCTTTAATAAACTTAAGTTTGAGAACTTTCACTGGGAACCCATTTGTCTGAATTGAAAGTACATTTCCTGCAATTTTGAAGAATAGTAAGAAATCATTTAGGGGAGTTAAGTATTTCTATAAAAATTACAAGTGATAATTTCAATGTTCACTAACACAAGTCTTCATTCATAGCTCTTTTATTGTATCGTTATAAAATCAAAATCTTTCATTTATGCATTATTGATTTTCTTTCATATTGGTGCATTTTATACACTTTAGTATATTGTACTGTAAGAATGTAAACTTTACATGTTGCCTCAATCAAAGCAAGATGGTTCTTTATTGTAATTTACACTATAAATGATGATAACATGTTGAGGAGAAGATCCAGTCAGATTCACCAATGAGATCTAGAAGTTTGGAGATTTACAAAAATAGTCCTAACATGCACCATTCAGCACTTTAGAATCTGAAACTGTAAAATTGTATTTTAACCACCATTAGGTGAGTGTGCTAAAAAAATTCAAACTAGTAAATCAATGCAGGTTTTGTGATATAAAAACAATATTGGATAATATATATGGGGTATGTTCATGCAGGCATAACTATATCCTGTGATAAAATGAAGAAACAAAATCTACAATATAATATCTGCTAAAACAAACTGACAGTAAAACATGGTTGTTCAAATAACTGTAACTTCATTTTTATAGACAAGACTACGATTTGATCTGATTGATTAGATTTTAGATTTATTCGATTTTTTTACACTGTAATTTGAAGTGTCTTAAAAGAAACTGAAAGAGCGTATTAATCCCACTAATTCTGTCAGGTGCTACATATGGAGAACAGTTTCCAGATTTGTAGAAACATTTGGCTCCCTGAGGACCTAAAACTGAATGGCAAGGCCAGATGTGATACAGTGAGAAAAACCTGGAGGCCTTAGCATCTTATATACAGGCAGAAAAAAAGATTAATGTGGGCACAGCAACATCCTCTGTGTGGTGGGTAAAGGTTGTGCCTCATTCATCTTTCAATGATTGAAATGTCTGGGGGCATGCCACCGTAAAACAGAGAATGTATTGCGCTGTTACAATCCCTTTCAGCACCGGAGTATGGAATTTTCAGGAATGTGTTCGGAGCAGAAAAGTTCAGTGACTGCTGTTGTCGCCTACATAGTTTTGTAGTTGTCTTGTTGAAGGGAGTTATTCCAACTATCCACTGATAAAAACAAATGTGAAGTACAATAATCATACACATCTGTCCTTCAAATGGAAACGGGGGTGAGCTGTTCATTTATTTCAGATGTATTAGTAATATCTTTATTGTACCTGCATGTATATAAAGTTGACCCTGCAGTGTATTTCTTGAAGCCTGCTGCCATGCACAAAACCCAATATTTTCTCTTTGCTAGTTTGTATATCTTTTAGGAACGATAAAGATATTTACATCCCATTTTTAGACCAACCATGTATCCCTCTCCCTCTACCTACTGTATAGAATGAAGCATGTGAGTAATACTCTTCTGCCCAATAAGTTTAAAATTTGGTGATGTACGATGGGACTGTGCTGAGAAGAACTACGACGAACAGGCCCATTTGTTTTAGTTTTGTTGATTTCCCCAGTTTATAACACAGCAGATTATGTAAATGCATACACAATTAGTAATTAATTTAGCTCTAACAATCTCCCCAGAAACGTGATATGTGAAGAGGACCTTGTTCCTAATTGGTATTTGAATATAGATAAAAGATAATACCTGAAATGACATGGATGGGGTCAAATTACCACACTGTACCACACACCACCAGTATGGAGAAGGATATTGTCCTTGGAATTCTACTCCCCCACTGAAGGAGGGCAAATAACTCTGTACTGCAGTATATACTGTACATGTATATACTTCCTCACTCTTAATTATGGAAGGTTGTCAGGAGTTCTCAGCATACAGTATATTGACTGTAACCAGTCAATACAGTCTGTATGAATGTTTAAGTATGACAAGTTGTTTGCATTTTTAAGTAAGTTGAAAATGTTTGGAAGTCTTGAATTTATCTTTGAGACATTAAGAAAAGACTCACTGTTCTTCAGATAAACCATTTTCTAATTTCTTTCAGCAGCAGATTGTTGTTTTCTTTAGTTAATGCTTATTTGCCTTGTTCCAAGGCCATAGGCACTTACATTACATCAGCAATATCCACGTACATGAAGGTGTTCTGACTAACCTTTACAAAAACAAACTCCTTGAACTAAAACGGAGCCAATACAACTAAATAGTACAGGATTCTTCTGCTAATTTGTGAATCAGTCCTGTATCTAGAATTGAAATGTGTAATGTGTTTGATTGCCCATATAGGGTTGTTATGGAAAATGTGCATTGCCATTTCAAATCTTGGACTGTTGACGATAATTCACATTTTCAAATACCTCTTTCTTGTCTATACATAAAATACAGTACTCCATTTTAGTTTGATCTAGATGCATTACATGCAATACTCATGCAGTTTTCCTAGCTAATTGCAAACAGAATTACAGTTACATTGTTCTAACGGTAGGTGGCTGACAGTTGAATTCTGATTTTTCTACTAACCAAAAGATGGAGCTCTTCACCTACTTGAGCATTTTATTGAATCTTTTTTATTGTTTTCAGCTTGAGAAAAAAATGAAAATTCCAGATGGAACCTATTATATTTTTAAGAATAAAATCTGTATTTTAATACACACTAGGTGCTTATATTGTCAAGAAAGTATAATTTACAAAGTACCCCTTCATAAACCAAGATTTAGACCAAGAGGATTATTTCATATGTCTTGTAAACTGTGTTCCTTTATGCCATAATTTAAATGTTTTTTTTTAATAACCTCAGACTAAGATATGGCAATGAGACTCCAGGTCAAGTGAACAGGAAAATTAGCTAGTCAAATAAAAACCAAAATACACTATTTGTACTGTAATTTTTGTTCAGTTTATAAATAAATAATGATAGAAAGGAATCCTGCAATATAAGGCTAAATATTTTTAGCATTAAAGCACTAAAAGAACAGCAATGGATAAAGTATGGTTCTAGTCCTGCTCTTGTTCCAATATTTTCCAGCATGAATTCAATAGAGTATCTCTCAATATAGCTATTTTTAATTTAGGCTTTGTCTTTCTTTCAGTGAGAGAAACTGAACACTAACAGAATATTCTATTCTTTAGCTCCAAGACTGTAGAATGACTACTGTACATGACTTTTTTAGATTTTACAAGTTTTTGAAACATGTCTTAAAAACCACATTTATACTTTTAATTAATTTGTGTATATGTCTCTAGTGTTTTAGTGTACAGTATTTATGGGAGTAATATATCATACAAATTGCTATATAAAATTAAGGTTGTTATTATAACATACAGTATGTAAGGGATTAAAAATATGGAACTTGTAGATTATGAAAGAGAAATGACTGATGTATTAAATCTTTCTTTAAATATTAAATATTTCTTTCAGGTATTTATCAAAGGAAAAATACAATATGCCACACGATGAACTAACAGAAAGTTCTATATCAAATAATATTAGTACAGGAGAAGCAGAAGTGTTTCAGGTACTGTAAGTACTTCAGATAAACAAACCTCCAGGGCCCAGTGGTATCCAAACATTTGTACTTATGGAAACAAGAGATGTTATTCCAAAGTCATTAATAAAACCCTTTAGCAGTCTATTGAGACAGGTGTAAACTCCATTGGCTAGAACATTGCTTTTGCAGCGCCCATCCATAAGAAGGGTGAGAAAACGGAGCCAGGTAATTAAAGACCAATATTCTTACTTCTACAGTCTTGTTACATGTAATAAATATGGCAGCAGGATTCTGAGGGACAAGTCAATATGGATTTAGAAAGGTAGTTCTCGTATAAATAACGTGCTAGTTGTTAGAGTTCTCTAAACAAAAAAACAGCATACAATATGCTATGTTTCAGAAGGCTTTTGATAAAGTTTACTCTTTTGAGTGACCAGAAACGTTTCCACACTCAAAAGGAATGTGTTACAGTGACTGTCAAAAATAACCAAAACTTCTTTACTCTTGAACAGAAAAGACTATAAGGGCATTGATTCAAGTATTCAAATTCCTAAAATCCTCTGACAAATTAATCTAAAAATGAACTTCAAAATCAAAAGTGGAAAACCAGAAGGTAAGTGGAAACTACATTAAAGTGCATTTAATACTGAGAACAGAAGGCACTTTTGTCCACAAAGCATTATAGGAATCTGGAACAAACTACTCCAGCATGTTGTTGAAGCTCATACAGTACCCTGGTTTCATTAATAAAACAGCTGGACTGGTTCCCTGGATCATTTAATCACTAATAGCTAAATAAACTACAGGTACGTGGGATGTGTGGCCTCTCATGTTTAAACATTCTAACTGTCTAGAATGAGAAAACAGTTGTTTGAATTAAGATTGAATTTTAGGCCAATTTGCACAAACCCAGTGTGGGATTTTGGAACAAATGTCATCAGCATGACCACTCTACTTTAATGAACTGTGTTATAGTATCTTTAAAGACCAAGCAAGGTCTCATCTGAACGACAGCAACCCCCACAACATAGTGTCTGTTATTACAATACTGCGGCATTTGTTTGGCTATTTTTCTGGCCCAACTGGTGGCAACATTTTCTCAGCATCCAAAAAGAATTTAATGCCAAAGCCCTTAATAGTAGATAACAGGGTCTTCTCCACTATCATGGGATGTGTCTTCAACAGATCTCCTACCTGGCCTGACTTTTGTTCCTTACGTTATTAAGTCTTTAATCACACTTTTCACAAAGCATAGTTCTATGATTCCAATTCCAACTTCCCTCAATCATACTGTCTAATATTTTGGAATCTGGAAAAACCTTAATCTGTAAACGATGACAAAAAGGATGGCAATACGACTTTCATATGAAATTTATATATGGTGATGTCTCTCATTTTTTCTGCTATTTGGCTTTTTGCAAACCTTTATTTTTTCACATTTTGATCACATGTAATGGTCAATGCAAACTAGTCTAAATAACTCATTAGATGCTGAATGACTAAACAGATCATTAATTAAACACAAATTAAAGGCAACTAATTTTTTGTTCCATAAATGTTTTATTTTTTTTTTCCAAAAGTGATACTGGTGGAAGAGAAATAGAAGTCAACATAACTGCATTTTGGCTCTCAATTGTATTTAAAAACTGAAAGACAATTTTGTACATCTATCTAAAAGCAATAGTGCCCTGTGCAAAAAAATAAAATAAAAATAAAAACTCACTTTCCAGTTTCACTGACTTCATGGAGTTGATTAATCCATTTGAAAAGCTGAATTGGACAATAACAGGCTCATACAGCTGAAAAGAAAATTACAGCCTAATACAATTTACATCAACCATGAAACAAAAGACAATTTAAGACTAAAAAAGGTCAAAAGTTCCAATACAGACTACTGTAATAAACCACAATAAATACATATTTCATAATATCATTCTAAATCAATACTGAAAATGATAAATACATCAGAGTATCGCTAATTAGGATTTATTAGATAACTGTCTGATACTTTGGCACAAGATCTGTATGCCTGGCAATCCTACTGTATGTACATGATGTTTTCTGGTCTTCATACACTGAAAAGACAGCCTTTACAGCTCTGTAACACATACATTTCAAGAACTGTGATTAAAACAAAAGCTAAAATAAAAATCTAGAGTGAACTTTGAAGAAAATGAAACAAGTCTTTACTTTTTGTAGATCCTGAAAATTACTAATAATTATGTAATGCATAAAACAAATCTGTAAATGCAAACAAATTGGCTGTTAAAGTTCATTCATTTCAAGTCTGCTTGTGATATCTAAAACTTTTGGATGTTAATTTAAAGGAAAAAAAAGGTTCCCAGAACATTTCACAGATATAAAGATTTATTATTGCTGATGTAAAAAAATGACGAATAGAGCACAAAGTATTTGGTTTCATGTACCACCATATTAATTGAAATGTTCCCTTTCCAGAGTTTTGTTATCATAAATATATATTTGCTTCTTAAGAGTTCTATATTCTATAAACCATAATTTTATATTTGTATGAAGTCTTTAAAGATTGTCTAAATTCTGTTACTGTTTTCGGTGGATGGGCATCAATTAAATCAATAGCCAATTACCATGATTTGACTTTTTTTAATTAGACATCTCAATTGGAATTTTTTGGGGGAAGTAGTTCATTAAAAATCATGTGCTAATATTTTATCCTGCATAATTATACGTATTGCAACCCAACTGATCAAGCAAATATACTGTACAACACTGCACATAGACCAGATGAAAAATCAAATATTTAAGACAAGATCATTTCTAAACTACATCTTAAGCATTTGGTAGTCAAAGCCACTATAAACCTCATGGACAAAGTCTATAAAGAAAGTTGATTGCACTGTTACTTTTTAAATGATATTGCACTTCATACTTGAAAAAGGAAATAAATTGCTGTTTCACTATTCATATAACTCTTATAATTACATTACATTAAATGCCCAAGGTAATGGAAAATTTACAGAAAGATCTTAAAACCTATCTGAAAACTCAAAGAATTTCACTTACAGAAGTGTCTATTATTCTTTTCAGCAACTTAAGGAATTTGTATATGTGAAGTTCAAATATAATATAAAATTCAAATATAATAATATTTTCTGGTTTCAGTTCCGTGGCCATAGTAGAACTGCATCTATTTCCTTTAGTTGTCCGTGACATATTTCATGATCTTTTTAGTCCTTTAATTACAGTAAATTCTATGATGCATTACTTTTTCAGCTTATTTGTATGAGGTTTAGTACTGCAATCCAAAATACATTTATTTTGGTTTCTAAGAGCAGAATGTAATGCAAGTGGTATAAAGACAAGAATACTTAACTTCTGATTTTGTAATCTTAAGCCTCCCTTTTGACTCTTTACTTATAATAATTCACATGAAAATTATGTTAAAACACATTGCTCTTAAAGTACAATGATTTTCATTCAGGGATAGACAACAGAAGGAAAAATATAGTATTACTGGATGGTGTACATTTTCTATTTAATTTTGAATTCTCAAATATCAATCACTTTTACAATAAAAAATGGTAAAAAGATAAAATGACCTCCTAACTCTTGAACATGCATAAAATTATTACCGAAAATCACCCTCAAATTATTGTAGGACGATGTTAGGGACACCTTTGGCTTATTACTCTGTTTTACAGTGCCCCACAAAAGTTTCAGACCCATGCATAATTCTCACGTTTTGTTGCTTTAAAGCTTGTAATCATGACACTTCGCTACATACACAACCTAATCCACACATGAAAAAAAACCCAAAATGAATAGATAATATGTAACACAGTTGTGATACCTTTGCTCTGGCACAAAACTCTTAATCACTATGTGAAATAATAATAGTTTTCAGAATTTCAGAGTACAAAAACCTGTCTCTGTAAGGTATCTTAGTCAGCTAGTGAATTTCAAGGAACTATGAAGAAAAAGTAACTTTAAAAACAACATGCATAAAGGCACACATCATGATAGTATGAAAACAGACCCGTAATATTTCTTTAAGCAAGTTGAAGTCAAGACCATTAATCTTAAGATCCTTAGTCTTTTTTTAAACTAAAAAAACACATCTTAAATGCCACAAGGAGTTTGGCACAAAGCACGTGTTCACAGTACTGATACTGTAAATATGTGGTAAAAGTATCAATGGTCAAAATGAGAAAAATATGGAACTTTCTAGTCTAAATGCAAAGCACTACGTTAAACATAATCCAAATATACTGCATCACTTTGTCCCTACTACAAAGATGGGGCAATGTTATGTTATGATACTGCTTCTCATTAGCAGGGTCTAGGAAGCTTGTGAAGAATGAACAGAACAAAGCAAAGTACTCACAGGAAACCTGCTTCAGATCTAAAATGGGGACAAAAAATCACCTTTCGGCAGGACAGTGACTTGCAGTTGCAATTGTAAAACATGCTTCCACCAAATACTGGCAATGAATTTACGGGTCTGAATACTTATGCAATCCACACATTATTTTTTTTTCCTCCTTAGTTTTTTGCTGACATTTTCTGTGACTTATCTTAGCATTGAAAGTCTTCAGTCTGAGCGTTGGGTTTTGAACAAAATATGACGTTTAAGATACGTGTATGCAACATTTTGTAATTCACCATAGGAAGGGTCTGGATACTTTTCCAAGGCACCGTATACAGTATGCGCACACCCATGGGAGCATAATGACAGATCATCCCTCATAACCTTTGTTTTCTAATGCTTCCTTAAATTTTTGAGTTTGAAAAAAACAAAGCAAAGGCTTAATTTAAAAGCAGCCACATTAAGACACAGCTCCTGCCTGCAAATAGCACAGATTTTGTAATAGGTTTCATTGTGTTTAATTTCAATTATGCCAAAATATGTAACAGAAAGGTAGTAGTCGTTTTTATATTTACTGCCCCACTTTTCACCAGTACTGACTGCATTTACTAACACGGATGTGGAGCACCCCATCACACAGGGAGGAAATAACCTTTTAGTTTATCTCAATGAACTATTGATGGTATCTGTGGGAATAGCTGACTTACGTAGGGAAATATCTGATTTGTGTAGAGAATTATAGCCCTAGATCAAAATTATAACACTTAAGCATAATCATGTAAAACACTGTAATTCAATGAGTGTTTATGGCGGAATGATCAAAATAGAAAGCACTGTGAAAAACCGACAAATTCTTTCAGAAAAATGATCATTCTACAAGTACATTTATGAAAGGTGACAATTCGCACATGTAAAAATAGTCAATGATCTGGTATCTCAGGTAGAAAGAAAGCCACAAAGACAAAAAGGTCCCTTCAGAGTCAGGGCTAAGAACCACACCATTATTGGACCAAGACTATTTTAAAACAATCAAATACTTCTAGGTTATGATAGTAGCAAGAAGCAGGAACAATACTGAATAAAAAACATTAAATGTTTACTTCACAAAATGCAATTTATTAAATTACTGTCTACCACTGGAGAATGTTTCAAGTATGAGTGACTGACATTTTCCTAATATGGCGACTGGCCCTTCTTGGTATGAATTGTAAAAAGAAAGTGCTTAAGCAGCCTTTTTTATGGAAATATGAATGTCTCAGATCAAACAATGCTTTGGTCTTTAAACCAGAATGCAAAGAAAGATGAAAACAAAAAGCACTTTTCAGATCCAGTTGCATGCTTTCATAAACTATAAAAAGGACATACTAAATACAGTCTGTGATAAAACAGATAAAACATTTTATACAGTACACTGAGTGATTTCAGTCAACTTGTGTTGTCAGTCAGCTTATTCTTGAATTTGCAAGGTCATCAGCTAAAAAATATCATGCTATTCATTATCAAAACATTTATATTTTACATACACATCATAATCCCATAAATAAATTGATACAGTAAACATTTTTCTCACAATTGACACATGAACATATAAAAGTTCTATCCACAAGATTAGCTGAAAACTAGATCCTTTAAAAGGATACTTTGAAATTACAATATACTTACATAGCACAGGCTTAAGCTTACAGTTTTTTTAAAGTCTTTTATCTTGTTTCACTTCGTGTTTTAAATTAATAACATTTGACAGATGTTTTCAAAAAGCTACATAAATTATTCATAACTTGGACTTTTAATAAAACAGGCAAGATCTAAAAATGAGACTTTCATGTGCAATCAAGTCATGTAAGTAGAAAAAAACAATACATATCTGAAGCATTAGCCACAATTTAAAACTTTCTCTTAAATAACATACATTTGAACCAATTAATCATATTTGAGAAGTTCATTATTGTAGTAGCACTCCATCCTAGACTTGGAGTATACCTGTGTTTTCTGTTTTTTGTTCCAAATGAGGGTTAGTAATTAGAATTACTAGCAAGAATCAACCCCTTTTTATTCACATATACCCTCATTCAGGTGTGTGAAATGTAACTGGGGCTCTGAAGAAAACAAGTTTAATTTTTTATTATGCTGGATAGTTTGATTCAATGTCATTCCCACCTATGGACACCATTAATATAATTGAATAATTAATATCAGACCTATGAAATATGATGGAAAAACTAAAAAAGAGAATGGATGGGGCTCTGTTTGCTAAATTTCTTTAAAAAGCATGCCCGCAGGGGAGTATTTCTGGAAGAAAATACTCAGTGCGGAAACAAGTTAAAAAGGTCTAATCACACAAAAAAAGTTTGATTAAAGGGATCAGTTAGCCACAGTGATTAAGAGTTCATGTGGAACAGAAACCAAAAGACTCAGGATTCCCTCCAGTGTCAAAGCTGAGAACTACTGCATTACTGGACCAAGGCTAATTAAAAAAAATCTAAACGGGTCAGGGACCCTAAACTGGCGTGACCTCTGGAACGCTTTCAAGTGTAGGATTCTTTTTATTGTCTGGCAGAGGGGAGACTTCAGAGAGTCCATTTGAAACCTCCTTTGGCTGCTCAACTGTGAAACAATTCCCATTGGTGACATAACGGTCTTGAGAATTATTGTTCAAGTAGTTGTGAAACTCCATCTGAGAGTGGCCTGGAGTCTGTTCACAGTATATCCCATTTGACTGAACGTTGTTTTCCTGGTCAGGGGTACAACAGACAATAACGGAGGATGCTCCGTTTGAGACTGCGAAGTGATGATTAGTATACCTTTCATCCTGCTGCCGAGAATAGTCTGTGTACTGCTCAGAAGTCATGCTGTAAGGCACCAATGACATTGTTCCGTTGTTATTGGTAACCCTGTCTTGGTATGATGAAGCTTCACTGTAGGCCTCGTTGCCTTGATTAGCTGCTATGTTCCCTGCAGCAGTGTTGGAATTTTCCAGCTGATAATACTCCACTGATGAGCTAGTGTAATAGGAATTGGTGCTGTTGTGATTTTCATGGACCACTGTACCATCTGAATAACACAATACTGAGGAAAGAGGAACCACTTCAGCCCTTGATACGACTGGTGGAGTCATTCCTTCTCCAAAATCATCTGATTTATCTTCTTCGTCATCCTCTTCATCGGACTCGCTAGCTGCTAAGCTCTGTGTGCTTGAGTCTGTAAGACCGCTGCATAAACTACTGCCATCATCTTCTTCTTCTTCATCATCCTCATTTTCTTCTTCATCTTCTTCTTCTTCCTCATCCTCTATTGGCTCCTCTAGCTCATCAGCTGCCTGAAGGTGCATTATTGCAGTCTGAGGAACAGTATCTGCAAGGGAATACTCAAGACTATGCTGGGCCTGGACCAAGGGATTACTGTGAACATTCGTTTCACCATGGTAACCGTTTGCTGCAGATGCCTGTTGTTGCTCTCTGTTCTTCTCCAGTTCAAGCTTCATTATGGTGTGTAGAAAGTGAGTCCGTACCCTTATTGGGTTAAATTCAATTCTACCTGCAGTGTTGCTGCATCCCTCTTTTGTGCAGCCACAAGGGAAGGACATACGGTCTACCTGCAGAAAAGCAGAAAAGCAACTTTAAAAAACCACTTAATCTTCATTTTGTCTTGCCGGCTGTCATACAAAAATTGCGCAAGATAAAAATCCAAGTTACACTTGCTTTGATTTCTGAGGACATTAAAAGATATTTTAAGACAAAAAGTATAGGATTTGAAAATGTGATATTTTAACCTATAAAGTAGGTTATTAATACTTTGTTTAATGTTATGCTTTAGTACTCAAATTACTATTTTATTATTCATTACTGAAATAAATTACAATTATAATCAGAAAGGCAGATGTGCTTTAGAAAATGCTTTAGTCACGTAGAGGTCTGTACTGGAGAACAATGCACACATAATTGGACACTACAGAATTTTGTGCAGGAAACTTAAATTCCATGGCTTCAAATTCAAATAAAATTGATACAACACAACATACAGTATGGTGTGTTTTACATTTACCTGACATTTAATTCCAGCCATGCTGCAAGCACAGGTCTCAGGATCACAAAATATTCTGCAGTCACACCCACAGTCTTCCCTTGAGACTCGGATGGCGCGGAGCTCATGTTTTTCTTCTACATCTATCTTTTTCACACCAGAAGCCCTCAGCAAAGCTCTCCTCTTTTTGGTTGTGAGGGGTTGAAGGAAGAAGTATTCATCAACTTCTGTGTTGTCCAGATCAATGTCATCATCGGAAATGTCATCCACTGTAAGGACGTTGGCTTCTTCGGATTCCACGGTACCATTTTTAGTCAGCTAAAAGCATTAAAGGTCAAATTAAGTTAAATTGGGGAAATAAACCGGAAATCAGAAAGCAATGTCAATTCATTTATAACCAGAGCTTTTACTGTGCTGTGTATCCTTCAGTCTCTTGGTGATGTTCAACAAAATCTGTCATTCAGATATTTATTCATTGAGGCAAATACACCTCAGTAAAAGAGCTAGAGTCAGATTTTCTTCAAATAGACTACTTTATTTAAAATCTACAACTGCTACAGTATGTTCTCAATTGTCTTTACTGTCTATATTTCTGAAAGGTTTGAAAAGATAGAGAAAGATGAAGAAACATCTCAAATGCACGGCATCACTGTCACATCTAGTTCAAGGGCCTTGTCCTGTCTTACCACTCACTCTCTTCTCTGCTCTTCTGCCTCCTACCTCCAAGTCTCTCGTCTCTCCCTACTTCCCCTTTTGCTTTCTTCGCTCCTCCTTGGCTGGGCGACTAGTCATTCCTTCCCCTCGCTCTCCAATCTCCTTTGACCGCTGCTTCTGCTCCCTTGGCTCCGTGGTTTGCAACCAGATCAGTGAAGATCAGGAACACCCCGCTTCTCTGGCCAACATCCAGCGCCTCCTCAAAACTCACCTGTTCGGACTGCACTGACACCTGCGCCCATCGACCATTGTAATACTGTGATCTCATTTCACTACACGGGGTGATTGTGTGAACACTCCGCTATTTCAATTTTTGTGCTATGTCAGAATCAATGCTTTGTGGATCGATTCAATCAATGGATTGAATATATTGTTAGAACCACTGAAAACATTTGAATACTAATGAAAAGCAGTATGCGGTGTGAGTGGCATGGGCATTGGCAGTGCACGTGCATGTTCCGGAGAAAAGTTGGGAGAAAACTGCAGACAGGGTGAATCTCAAATGTGAGAAAACACCGAAAATTGATATCCATTTTCCCAAGGAAAACCCCATTTCACAGGAAAATGGAAATTAGCTTGAGCTATGACAACCACAACAGGCACGGGAGACCTCTGAACCTGATCTCAGTAGACCTGTGTCTCTTCCCGTTTTGAGCCACGGTGATCTGGTCATTACTTGGTTAGGGAGTGTTATTTTATTCCAGGTAAAGCCTACTGTGTATTTGCTCATTTGTTCAAATGGTCATGAAATTAATTTGTAGCAATATAATTTACTTACTGTATAATTACATATGCAACTCTAGTAATAACATTTAAAAGATAATGTGGGTAGGCGCTCTAAAACACATTTTTAAACAACCTGCCGCAACATTTTTAAAATTCTCAGGTTTATTACATCAGCTGAACTGTGCTTTAAACAGTTTATGTAAATCAAGGTGTCACCTGAAACAGCTTGCATTTATAGGTGTGATTCTCTCATGTACTGTAGATGTTCCCCGTCTGCAGAAAAACTGGATTTTCTCCACTTTTTATTGGACACGTGAGAACTCTCGAGTTTCTAACTCTCATGTATCAACCCTACGCCTTTCATTTGCAGGAAATCAGGTGGTCAGAGGGTCTTCTTCAGTAAAATGGCTCCAAAAGGAACACAGCAAGGTACAGCCCACCTTTTATTTGATTTGAGCAGCATTTCTTGAGTAGTATTAAACACACGGGGAAACTGTTTCATGTCATAAGGTTTTGGCATGATAAAAGGAATTATGAAACAGATTCAAAAGTACAAAATATATAAAGAAGAATACCATCCTAGTAAGAGTAAAATCTGATGCCTCCTGATCAGTTATTTATTTTACAACACTGCTGGTCAAGGCACTTATTTCAGAATACCCATGCTTTTGTGTGTTACTTTACCTTTAGCTTTATGGAATTAAGTTTTTCTTCTTTCAAGTGGTCTCTGAGCATCTCCCTGTGAATCCTCTCCTGCTCCAAGGCAAACTCCCCCAGGGTGTACTGGCGCACGCTGCTGTGTCTGCTGGACATGCCCAGGGTGCTGCCCCCTTGGCTGGGGACGCTGGTGAAGCCCTGTCTCCTGGAGAAGTAATAGACCGTGACGCTCTCGAAGTGCACGTTTCTCGTCCTCATTCGCTTCTCCCTTTTCAAGATCGAAGACGCTGCATCCGAAATGAAATGAAAAAGCCAGATGTTACCATTATGCCCTTGGTGCTGCAGACATGGCACGTGCTGTGAAAAAAAAAACTCAATTTGGTCAACTGGACTTTCCGTTTGGTATCGTTCGTACAAAAGTAATTTGTAAAAGATCCTGGAGTTATTTGAATGATCTCTGGGAAAATAAACGAGTCTACTGTAACTCCAATTACAGACATTTAAATTGAGTGCACCACTGGCGTTTAACATTAACTGCTCAGATGGCTCTCTGTTAGACTTCCATGCTATGCTTATTTAAAAATAAATAGGGAAAAGTTTTTTTGGGTTGCCAACTATAATAAACTGGGTTCATTTTTTTGGGAATTCTCCAGCACATTTTCTTTGCAGAAACCACCTCTTTAATCAAGAACTGCATTATCCATGAATCACTTTTTATTTAAATATGTTTATGTATTTTTAACTATATGCATATTCAACTCTTTCATGTTTTGAACACGGCTGTTTTTTTTATGTTACAAAAGGAGTCATTCTGGTCTCCTAATTCGATCTAATATGTAGCCCCGAGCTAAATGTATTACACATTTCCTGGTGCTGAAACCCTAAACATGAGAGAAATCATATCCTTTTTTAATGCTAGGTTTTGGAGCATATGTCTGCTCTATGTCTAGAGTTCACCATATGCACAGTCAACTGCACAACCTTCTGAGTTATACTGTACCTGAGCTATCCCTTTAGAAAATCTCATTAGGAATGTCCACAGAGACAGGCTCCCTTACCTTCTCAACTAGGAATGCTGAATCAGCTTCTGATTTCATAGCTAAGCCAGTGTGACACTACCCTGACTTACACAAGCTTGAATGCCTCCTGGACTCTGTCATTGGATAATGAGTTTGCTTACCATCTTAAAGACTAATATTTTTACAGCATACATAAAAAGGGCTATCCCACAGGCAAGGATGAATGGATAGTGTAGCCCCAATTCAGGAGATAGTGTTACTGCAGAGCAGACATACTTAAGACTTTCTGAGCTTTGCTGAGTTTGTTGCAGTGCCTTTGATCCTAATATTCTGCTTCCACTACTAAAAAAATATATAAATTAGTCTCTCCATCCATAGCTTTGCCTTAGAAGAACTGAAGGATCCAAATTAAAAGCAGAGAACCTCACTTCTCTGGCAGAGCTACTGTATGAAAGTGGGCTCATGGCAGCGAAAAACACCCATTGTGAGCAAAGTCCCCATTTTGAACAATGCGCATTTGAAAACGCACATCCTTTACTTGATGCCACCACTGCTTTTTAGTCACATTTATTGGGGGGGAAAAAGAGCAGCGCTGCTTTACATGCAAAATAAATAATCCCAACCCCCCTCTTCTGGCAGGAATCCAGTGTGTAAGCATTTTGCGTGGCTCTCACAGTTCCTCTCTTGATGTCTGACATACATTAAAATAGATGGGAACCATCTGGTTCAGCAGCTGAGAACTAGCTCATGCTATGAGGACAGTGCGCTTCACCACAGACAATGAACACACATCTTACACAGATGAGGGGAATCCAGGAGAGCAGGACCAGAGCACCAAATTTTAGAATATGAGGAATTTAGATGAGGAAATCAAGATTCTCCTTTCAACAGCGTTTAGCTATTATAATTTTGAGAGGGGTGCATTTCATTAAAAAATGATATTATTTATGAAGTATAGTTAAATAGAATTATAACATTAATGTGCACACGTTAATATCAGTTTACTTCTAAAGCTGATGAGACTAGATTATCTAATGTCATTAGAGGCCATTTTCACCTTTATGCTAACTAAGTGTTGGCTAGTAAAGTATTAGAATTATCTCGTGAATCATATTTGTAGAAATAAGCTTTACCATCCATAAACATTTACTCCAAAAAATGATGTACTTTACATTCTTAAAAATAACAATGACACGATTAAATCCTTCTTATATTCAGTTGATTAAGAGAGCACTCTTGATTTCAGTCAAGGCTCTTTGTAGCACTATTTTACCTACAAGCAGGAAGTATTTCAGTCAATATTTTTCTTAAGTGAAATTATTATCCTTCCTTAACTCTGTCTGTATAATATATCTGTTGTCTTTAAAAGCAAGTTTAAGTGATACCTCCTTTTAAAATATTGTATGTTTAAATTGATTATTTACTAGGGTTTATACTGTATATACTGTATGTCCCTATAACTCACATAAAATATTGAGTTATCTCAATATACATGTATTATGAATTTAGTATTAAAACAACTGTCTAATCTTTGATTGTTTTACTATCAGTTTTATTCAAGCAGTGATTATGTATTTCAAAATTCTACCTGTCAGAGTATCTTGTCAGTGTACAATTCACACTGCTTAATAACACAGTTCAGAACACTGTGGTACCTAACAGCAAACTGTAAATTATTGATCTGCTGAGATTAAGGTAAAACCTAGAAATTACAATGACATTTCCTGCACAAATATAATCTATTAAAGTAACATAATACTAAATATAATACAAATATAATAGTATTACCAAAATTACAGCTTAAAATATGTTTCCTTTCTACTAGAAAGACATTATGAGGTCATGCTGGCATTTCTTTCTATGTTGTGATAACTTGTATTTTACACACAAAAAAAATGTAGGGATTACATAGAAGAAAGAAACAATAATAGAGCACATGGCTAATTATATCAAATGCCTTAATAATACAGTAGTATGAGATCAAGCTATATTTATTGATCTGGTGTTGCTACAACAATTACTTTAAGCATTTCAAGTGGAAAGACAGTCCACATAATGGAATTTAGTATGGCAAATTGCTCACAGTTAGCTTGCTTGTTCATTCAGTAGAATGCTAGCACCTTCAGTGCACTGAACATACAATTGAATTAGTGTTGCAATTCATTCTAATTGGCATTCTATTAACAATTTTATGAACTACATAGATCTTAATGTGTTAATCCGGTATTAGGTCTAACAAGGTGTTGAAATCATACTTGAAAGAACACATTAGTATGTGGAAATGCAAATGCAAAATCTTCACTTTTTGTTCTCTAATTCAATACCACTATTACAACATTACAACATTCAGCAATTGTAAGACTAAAACAATGTAAAGCAAATAATGCACTTTATTCCTGTATTTCCAATTACTATCTTAATGATTAGTATAAAGCAATTCCCTGACAATCCTTTAAATTTTAAATCATTATGATTTTTCTTCATATTGCTATACCTGGCAGAATTACATTTCACCATAAAATGTTCCAATTGTATTTAGTACACATTACACTAAGTGAAAGTATGTCTCTGCTACAAATTGGCATATACATATACATGACAGGTCAAAATATTTCAGTAGTAGCCGATATTAAACATGCCTGGGCTAAGTAATCTGTCTTTTCCACTACAGGATTACTACTAAACAGCTGGTTTCCTTTATATGACTGGCATCAATCATAAAACGAGAAGTGTCTACGGTAAGCCATGCATATGAGCTTGCAATTATTTTCTAAAAAAACATTCTTTAAAGATGGAAAAAGCAAATACAGAATTTATTGCAATGGAATACATTGAAAAACACAAAAGGTACGACTCTTCACATTTGCTGCAATTGATCTAAAATCAGGATTCGAGGCAAGTAAGTTCCCTCTACAGTTCCAGTATGTCTTTAATTATTAAAGTGCTGCATTCAAGACCCGGTCTCAAGATTATGGAAAATGAAATGAGTAGACATAAGAAATCTTTATATGTTTATATAAATATATATATAAATCTATTGGTGTGTGTGGTTTAGAGTCATAACTGGCAGGCTGTGAATTTAAATGTGGCTGTGAAACCACATCAGGGATGACCACCGCTGTTGTACCCTTGAGCAAGGTAGTAAGATACTTCATTGCATATAAAATTGGGTACAAATGTGAGAAGTCACCTTGCATAAAAGCATCAGCTAAATTAATACCAATTTAATGCATCAGACCCTTGATGGGACATTTGCCTTTACCACAAAATATATATATTTTTTGCAACTCAGCAAAAAAAAAGAAACGTTAAATTGGTATAGCAGGCAACACATGCTAAAATACATATTTTGCAAAAGAATAGTATTTTCTTTCTAGTGCTGTGGAAGCCTCATTAAACAAAGGCAGTACAGGAATACGGCTCTCTCCAAACATCTGGAGCAAATAAAGTGTTCATCCATTTTAATCTGATGGTTTCACATGGGTGACTGACTACACAGAAAATAAAATACATTCAGGGGGAAGGGGTCAGGGTAGGAAATCTCAAGTAAAGAGCCAGCCAACAGCCCAGTTAAAGGCACATGGGTTGTCAGAGTATGTTCTTCCAGTTGATTGACAAAAACGTGCCCCTAAGCCATGGAATGTGGTCTCTGTCTTACCCTGAAACGACTCAAGGTGGACCAGTATGACTTGATCCCAATGAAATTTCAAAAATTCATTTTCATTAGCACTGCATGGCATCGTAGAAATTATAATGACGTCAATTATAAAGTCACCGGAATTAGTCATCAGTTAATGTATAACATGTTACACATACTTTAGAAGGGCTAAAATATTTTACACAGGTAATTCACTTCATTCTACAATTTACTATGTGTTACTTATTCAGTAATCACAACATAAGGAAAGGGAGATTTTTATCAGCAGCCTACGCAATTCCTATAGTATTTCAAGTAATTAAAGTTACTGTAGGTTACACAAAACTCTTAATTTATCTGCTTTTCAAGCATTGTCGCTTGTCATATACAGGAATCCAAAATAAGGGATGAATATTCTTCCTTGCTTTCAGCACTATCTTTACAACCAAGATAACAGATGATTGAGTCTGGTTTACAAGTAATCTTTTTCACACTTTATCAGATCTAAAACAAATTACAATTAAGAAAAAAAGCAAGGAACAATCGTAAAGAAACTGATGAAACTTAAGGAGGTAGCTACTGTATATTTTGATCAGATAAAAAAATCTAAAATGTAAAGCCCTCCGTTATTAAAGAGACAGTTCTTCCTTCTGTATTCATCTGCACAGTGTGTTATCTGGGTGCTTTAATCCCCAGGTCAGTGGCTTTGATTATCAGTAGGAACAGATACGACATTAGAGTCTGCAGGGAGTTTCTTCCAGCTCCAGTCTCTAGATCAAGACGGCTTAACATGTAAAGAAACTAGCAACGTCACCTAGCGTAGTGTGAGAGAATGGAATGAGCAGTGTGCTCAAACCAAAGCTCATAGATCAAAGCCACATTTTCCATTTAGTTTTATTTAATGGTACTGGGGCCTTTTAAAAAAATGGAAAGACAACGTAAAAGTGTCAATGGTAGAATTCTTAACACTGGAGGGGCTTGATGGGCTTGTGGTTATTTAACAAAGAATACAAGGTGGAGAGGAACAACCTATTTTCTGAACTAAATCCTTCAAGATTGAAGCTGCCAAGATTGTGCACATGCAAAAACAAATTTACCTGACATGGTTTGCAGAAGCAAAACTTCATGGAGGGATGTTTTCAATATAATTTTCCTTCACGTTGTTAGTGACGGCCAAAGTTTAAGCCTTATTATACCAAACAAAATATTTTCTAAAGCAGGGGTTTCCATAAATCATTTTATTTCATAGACAAGCTTATTTGCTTGTTTTAAAGAGGGGGAAAAATGACAGCATTGTTAAAAGTAAGGAACAAAAAAAAACAGTTCAGCAGTTTTCAAGGACTTCGGAGACTTTAGGCATTATTTCCCCACTATAGGGAAAGTGTGGGCAAGGTGCCCATTCCATAATAAAGGAATTACATGGGCTGTTTGCCCACTGTGGAAATTCAGGCCCATTGAATCTTTTTTTTTTCCTGCTAACTTTTCTCATTTGTCGGAAGGGTAGTTTTTTTCCTCATACATAGACAAAAGAACACATACACTGCGACAGAGTTAGTGAAAGCCACAATCTGCATATATTTTTACCCACCCAGAACTCTCTCTGTTAATTTCCCAAAAATAATTCTACTCACAATGTTGTCTGAAGAAAAAAACCTGGAAGCAATACACAATGTTCTACCAGGAAAGTAACGAAACAAACGTGGCTTGAGAAACGCCATGTCACTCACGAGTAAAATGGCTGGAGGTGGAAGGGTTTACACTGTCACTACTGTCCCCACTCTCACTGCTGGAAACCTCGTCGTCAGATTCCCGCAAGGACGAGCACGGTGAAGAACCATCCACTTCTTCAAACTTCCTCTTTAATATTCCACTCATGGCTTCGAGCTTGCAATCAGGTGCACCTGTTATACAAGGAAGGCATTGTTTAATACCGAGTGTATTCCTGCTGGAATTCTCAACACACTTAATTAGCAGTGAGCTATAGGAGCCTCTTTTTCCGACATTCCTCCAGCAATTGATCAGTGTGCTGCTGAGGACCTCAATGGAAAGAAAGTAACTAATTGTATGCGATATTACGCGGAGAGGAAGTTCACTTCTTTCTTTTTGATCAATTGACCACCACAAAAAAATGCGAGACAGCTCAGTGTTGGTTGTCTGTGACGACATGCATTCAATTTAACGTTCCACAATCTTTAGAAGCATATACGTCAGTTATCATTAAGAACCTAAAAGCCTGCTGTATACTGCTAAGATTGTCAAGACAAATTCTGTAACTGAATTTCATCAATTGCAGAGAGGATGCAGGAAATGCCAATTAAGGCTGTTAGAAAAAACACAATACTATAGCTGTTCTACCAGAAACACAGTGCTTCTAGCATATCTTATTTTTTTCTTGCAAATGTCCTTTTACATTGAAATTGAAAATATCCATTGGCTCAGAAATAATTAATTTTCATCTTAAGGGAAATTAAAAATGCATGCCCTGTAGCCCAATCTCAATATTTCTACGAGGACTTAATTTGGCGCAAAACAAGATATGCTCTGGAAGCACGTTTGTTACCAAAAAGTTTGAATTAATGCACATAAATAGAGGTGTAAAGAATAAAAAAAAGAAGTGCTAAATTTGAAAACAGAAAGCAAAAAGGTTTGATTACATGCTTATAAAAGAGCTGGGTTACAAAACATGAATGTTTGTATAACAGTTCGTTTGCAGAAACCGATCTTGGGGAAAAAAAAACACTGCTATAAAAAGGCCAGTATACCGCAGTGCCTATATTTGAACGCACTCTTGACAATAGCAAGGTGAGTCAGTTTGCAAAATATTAAATGAACAAAATTTACAATTGTAAATAAGCTGTAGAAATATAAGCAGTCGACTGCTGTTTGATTAGCAGCAGATCCAAAATAGAGACGCCGCAGAGCTGGCATTGACAGCAGCAGTGAAGCCCAGATGAGGAGCTCTGTGTGATCCTTGCTTCCACACAAGTAGGACTTGTTCATTAGAAATGAAGCATATTTAGGACATCAGGCCCCCTGTGGTTATAAGGTTTATGGAAATGTGTTTCAATGGCTGTATTTCCACACTGTATATAAACCACTTCATCATCATAATTCAGTTAAGAGTCTAGCACATAAAAATTCAAAATACATGTAAATTCAATACGAACCCCATTTTCTTTAGAATACCTCAGTTTTTCTTTTGTATTATAGCAAACAAAACCAAAGCAGGGAAAACTTACTGTCTTCAGAAAATCCACAATTCAAAATCACTGACTACAACAATGCATTAATGGGTGTCAGTGATTGTCTTTACATCCCCTAGGAATATTTTTCCATAACATGCTGAAAGGATGCAAAGACAGATCTCTGGTGTTGAAGCTGTAAGCTTGAAAATGCATCTTCATGAAACAATAAGAATGATTGAAAAGAACAAAAAGACAAGCTGTAAACAGTTTCTAAAACCCACAAATCATAAAAATAATTATCATGGGGAAGTAATTTAACTAAATTATCTTTCCCTAATTACTACTAACTAAAGAAAAAATATTTATTTAAAACAATGCAGACTTCTAAAATTCACCGAAGTAAATTTCTAAAGCTAATATCTCAATATGTTAATACTTACTGTATCTTTTTAAAGTACCAATATTGATTAATATTATGTAAAACTTGTAATATTGTATATGTCATAATGACACACGCTGGTAATGGGTAATTATATATATATATAAAATAACATTTTGGATTTAACCAGAATGGATTTTAAAAACCATATATGATGTTGTGATTTGGTAAACAACAATTATGTGATTAAGATGATATCGCATTTGTTTTGCAAAAAATATATCACTGTAAATTGTCTCTTTACATCACTATATTCTTGGCAATATATTTCTGTCTGTCATAACTGGTAATGCTATTAAGTGAGTAATTACACTTTGTAAATGTAATTATGATGAATCAAATTACAATGCTAGCTATTTACTTAGTTGCATTATTTCTCTAAACAGGAAGTCTGGTTAAGGCGTTTCTAGGAAAAGCATCCTATTTCTTTCAGACGGTTTACAATTATCTACTTGCTGATTAGTGAACCTCTGAGATCTCTGATATAAGAATATAGTGGAGGCTGCCATGTATTCCTTATGAATATTGTTCTTTATTGTCAGAAACAGTCACATTTCTATTTTAATCTTTTCTGGCCTCTGCTCAATTTTTTACAGGAATTGAGCAAACCTTCAATCTGAGATCTCTGTACCTAAAATTAGTAATAGGATTGTTTTATTTAGATTATGGTAATTTAGCTATTAGCCTTATCTTGTATCAAAGCGATGTAAAATTCAGACAAAGGACCTATTGTAATTTTGCATTTACAAATATATTTAGTACTACAGTATATTGGAGCGGAGCGGTGGCTAAGGATCTGCGCCTTTGGCTAGAAGGTTGCCAGTTCAAATCCCGCAGCTGGCAGAGCAATCCCACTGTGTGTCTCATGGAGAGCAAGCTGGGGTATGCAAAAAGATAATTCCTAATGCAAGAAATTTTAAAGGGTTAATAAAGTGATGTTATTATTATTATTATTATTATTATTATTATTATTATTATTATTATTATTATTATTATTATATTGTAGAAGAAGACCTAAATAAATCTGTGCTAATTTATAGCTAAACTAGTAGCATAGAACTATTGCTTCACGATGTTGCTAAGCAACATACAGGATTTTCATCAAACTTCTTGAGGTCTCGGTGAACAATTTCTGAAGAATTATGTAAACTTTTCTTTGTTCTAAAAGTGTTTGCTGATCATGAGAAATGGGTGAAAATGTATTCTAGATCATAGCTGCAGAGAACATTAGTAACAATTTTGTGTAATCTCACACACTTAAATGCCCAGGAAAAGTAATTGTTGTTAAATATACTTAGATTACTTACACTACAGTGCACGTGAATGGATTACTGGTGAAATACAGTTTGTGGGATAAATTGTATAACTGTATTAAACATAATTACTGTATATGCACAGTTGGTTATTTTAGATATTTTATGATATGGAATATGATATGGAATAACACAAATCTAACATTTGCAGAATCCTATTATATAACGATCATAACTAAAAACTAAATAATACAAGATGACTATGGTTTTAGCAGCAATATATAATGAAGTGTTTTTGGAACAACTGAATTCCGTCCATTGATTAAAGAATAAACAGTAACTTTGAAGACTGTTTCAAGATAAGCCCTGCATTCTAATTGAGAGAAGATTCTAATGAATGACTTTGCAAAGCTAAATGAGATGCGATTTTATAACTACTCATTAATTAGAATTCATCAATTTGAAACCACTTGCTTTCCACGTCTCACTCAGAGTATTTGGTAACATCATGAAGGCAACTCATGAAGTAAGCCTATTCCTTCATCACCCTTCACTGAATGTTGATTAAGCAATAAAGCCTTAAAAAGCACAGCGAGGCTGGTGGCTGATGAATAACATGCAACATATCTTGCTTTTCTGTATGAATTCTCCTGTCAGTTAATTTTGGAACTCATAACAGTGTTGACTGTTTATATACTGCATGCAATGTTAATTAAAAACATATCATATATTGTACCTATTAATCAAAAATCCAGATTTTCTAGATTAAGATTTTATCTACTGTACTGTATGTAGTGTGAGAGGACTGTTTCACTGATAATAATATGGATTAAGACAATAGCGTATCTAAGAAGGGAAAGCCCAGATGTGTACGTATTATTTAGAATTATAATTCTATAAGCGTTATGAGATTATTCCAAACCGTAACACTAAGACATTTTTTTCATGGCTAAACTTCTACATCACCTCAAAAATAAATCATTGAAATAACTCAAAAGTACCTTTGACAGCATTGTATGCATGTTTTGAGAAAATAAAATCTGAATTAATGGGAACGCATAGGCTGTCAGTGCTATGGTAATGAAAGTGCTACATTAAAATGTAAGACCCTGATTCCAGTGTTCTGATAGTTTGTAAAAAAGCAGAGATTCAAAATGGAACCTCTACTACAGTAACATATTTTCTGTCTTAAAATAACTGTCACCGAGGTGGACAGAAAATATTCTCTTGACACACAATGGAACCCAGATGTGAGAGAATATGACGGGTAGTTTTTGCTATAGAAACAGACAGCCCCAAGACAGAGGGAAAGACAGGCAGCTTAACCTGTAGGTGCCAGTATCTGTGAAAACAGCTTGTAGGGAGTTCCATTCAGTAGGACATTGTTTGAACCGGAGTAGCTTTTCATTATCAGCCGATTTCAGATGCAAGTGGGATTTCTAACACCCAGAGATAGAGCCCGCAAAAGAGATAGCCACCAGTGGTTTGCAGAAAGCAACAATTCATGTGCCCATTGTCACACAGGCTTGTCTGCATCTGGAAAAGCTCCAAAAGAAGCTTAGTATAACATCATTTGGAATGCATGGTGTCAACTGTTAGCGGGAGAGGGAGTCTCTGTGGTGTTTTGCGGAGTGCTCTTTTGGCCTGGTCAGAATACACCGAGCAGTAAAAGACTGCTGCACACAGAGGATCTCTATGCCTGCCCAACAGCGATTCAGTTTTACTCCTGAGTCTTCCACCTTTCATTATGCACTTGAACACAATTCTAAATGTGTGAAAGGGAAAATATAATGGGTGGATTTTCCCATGTCCTTTCATTAAGATGTGGTGAAGATGCTCTTTTTATTCTGTCTGAATGTGCCACAGTAAATACTAATTAGCGTAAGCCTAAAATATTATTTATATTGAAAATAAAAGTGAGCACGTAAAGCAGTTACACTTAGGATGAAAGGATCAGAATGTCATGAATTTACGCATGATATTCGAATTTATAACATTTAACACTTCAACACCATTACTTTGTAATAGTTATTTACCTATACCGCATATACACAAACATGAATGTGAAAGTGTTTCATCTTACAAAACATCACAAGATAACCTATTCTCTAACTGGATAGACAGAGTTATTTTAATGAAATATGAAAATAGCACAAAGTCATTTCTAACAGCAACTCTGAGAAACTAAAATCACATTATGAATGTAACTCACAGCATTCAGTTCACAATAAAGTAGAAAATTTGAAAAAAAGTTATAGAGTTAACACCACTTTATAGAGTACAACATGTATTCAGAAAATTCAAGTACTATTTTTTTCTATAAACCAGGAAAGAGAGATCATGATTTTCTTTTCATTATATTACCATGTTCTATTTTGAAAATATAAACAGAAAGCCCAAAACAAACTTCCAAATTACTGATACATTTAATATAGCATTGTTTTTCGAATATAGTAAATCAGGGTGTTTTCTATTCTTGGTTTAAGGCCTGCTCTCCAGCCTGAAATAACCCTTGGCCCCCTGTATTTGTAGGCAAAGCCTCTTCCCCTTGCATACAACCCATCTTGGTCAGCACTAGAATAGAGAGAAAAGGAGAAGCAAGAGCTGCATTTCAGTCTTAGCACCAGGGAGACCTATCCCAGAGGTGGGGGAGTGGGGGGTGGGGGGTTATTTTTGACTATCTATAGATATAGCTGTAAACCTTTACCTTAAAAGCATCATTAGTACTTTCCCCCTGACTGACAAAACCCTTCATGTTCTCAGCACATAGCATATGCAGCCCCTAGCTTTGATACCCAAAGTGGTTTCCATGGAGATTCCAGTATGCTTGCACCATTAGTGATCTGATATTTGAAAGTAACCCAGCAATTATATACCTGACAATTTAGGCCTTCATGTTCCTGAAAAAATATAATAGTGATTTTGCTATATAATTCGGATTGAGCAAAAAAAAAAGATATAACGCTGATTTGATAATCACCAAAAACCACAGTCACCATCCAACAGCATTTTAAATGAAAATGTAAAACCCTCCTTAAGAGCTAAAGTTGATAAGATACTCAAACACATTTTAAACACTTTAATAAATTTCTTAATGAGCAGCTACTGTACATTTACATATTGTATACACTTTTGTATTATAGGTGGCTTAATGTAACTGTAAAAAAAGATACATACAGTAGTTGGTATGGAAAAAATGCATGGACAAAATTGGATTTTTCTTCTTGTAGTCTTAGATAAAGATGAAAAGGCCTGTAACGAAATGACCATATCCAAGGATAATCAAAGGCTCGGTTTTGGCAGACTAAGAATTGGCATGACATCATATGCAGTACAGTAGGTAATGATAGCAGACTTTTCTACTTCTAGGCTTCTAAGAGGGTCAGAGCAACACTTGCTGTTCTGCAATACCATGCAGCTCCTCCTTTGTGCTTCAACCTGAATCGGAACCAACATCAAATTCAGACTGGACCACGAGTCAGACAAACCTTGCCACAGCACAAGAAAATATGAAAAAAAAAATGCAGCCAAAATGTAAAAAGCCCCTCCCAGATCTCTGATTACAGCATTAAAATCTAGCTAAAATATAAAGATCCACAACCCCCCCGTTTCTCCGGAAGACCTTAGATTTTTTAAATCAGAATGGAAGTTTAAGTCAGCTGCCTCATTAGTTATATGAAGAAGTGAGATATTAATCTCACACTGTAAACTGCATTAGACACACAGTATAACAATGGAACAACATACTCCAGGCATACAAGCATGCCTAATGCTTTTAACACCTACTGTATGTCTTGGTACATTAGCTCTCTGAAGAGTAAATAAGGCAACACTTTGTTCCAGCCCTCAGCACAGCAACTGACCTGTTTCGACTGGTATATTCCCACTTCTTTGCCTTCTTGGAAATCAGAGCAACGAAGTTATTTAAAAAAATAATGGTAATAATAAATTAAGGACTTCCATACTGCTTTAGTCCATTGAGTTGCACTGTTGTTCTCAGAGGCACAGCAGAAACCTGTGAATTTCCCAGCACTGACTGACACCGCCGGTACCATATGCTTTATTGTTTAATGACGAGAGGCGCTCTCTGCACAAAGGCTCATTAGCTGCTGCCGGCTGAATAGCTCCAGTCTGACTGAGGCTGCCTGTGAGATCACATGGGTGGGATGTCTGAGAGATCCAGGCGTGCCTATGTTCATACCGTCTGCAGATATTTTTACCAGCTAAATACTAGGGAAAATGCCAGATACAGTGCAATAATGATCAGATTTATGGGTTTTGTTCTTTTAATTTAGAAGAAAATAACATACAGTTCAAATGTCAAAGAACCAGTATCCATGATTTGAGGTATAATTGTGAATGAGGTACAGAATAAAAAAGCAACAGGATAGCAGCAACATAAATTCAGAGTTCCATCTTAATCATGTTCTGAATACTTCTGGCTCCTGGATACATTTACTGTATGAGAAAACCTATAAGTACTATACCCGGTTTTGAGAAATTATATTTTCCCTAGGGCTGCAATAAAATGCTCAAATTAAAAATAGCCAATTAAATACTTTCTTTGAATCCAGTCTTTCAAATTTTATGTCGTACTACTCCTGTTTAAGATTATTTTCCCCTTAGTTCAACAAAAATGTTATAGAAAAAGATACATTTTCTGATCAGACAACAAAGACTTAAATAAACGGAAGGCATGATTCATTTAATCATAGTCCTTTTTAGGGAGAGTCAAAAATGTGATTTTAAGGCAGTATCATTAACATAATCAGTTACATTTAAGAATTTAAGCGTAAAAGCACAAGATGGATAACTTGTTTTATGATCAGACACTGAAGGGATTTAAACATTTGTCTCAATGTATGCAGCCTTCACTTGCAAGATCATGAACTGCACATGATTTATGACCCATGCACATACTGTACAACATAGCCATGGAAACTTCCTCTGATTTATTATAATCAGTCATTATACAATTACTAGATTAAACCTACCTATTTAAAGAGCATATTTGTTTTTAACATATCTAATTAAAGAACACTGACACAACCTATTTAATAATGGACACACCAATTGCACTCTAAGAACCTCCTATCTCAAGAAGCCTTAATAAATATTACAAAGATGTTACACTCTTTCAGCTTGAATAGGACAATATAATTTTTACAGCCAATTGGACAAGGAAACAGCATCAGTTTTGGTGCACTTCCTTTCCCAGAGCAGAGGTTTAATCCACTGTTTTACTGCCAAAAATAAAATTCTGCCAACTAACCGCTAACAGATGCAATACTGACTCTTGTTGCAGATTTGTTGCAGCTATCCAGTTACTACTGAATGTGAGTCTTTCCACCTTTGGCTTTATTAAAATGGCAGTAGCTCATAACAGCAATTGTCCAATGAGATAACACACTTCCCACCCAATGATTTTCCTTTTTGCTTAGGACTGCTGAATAAAAAATACATATAAATATTTTTGAATGTCAATTAGTGCTACTTTAAAACATACTTTCAATGAAAATAATGGCATTATTGGCCACACACTTTTTTGTCTAATGCATTACATCTACTGTTTTGGCTTAACAATTAATCTTTCAATACCTGAAGTGGAAAGTGACATTCTGCCAAAGCAATAGTACAGTATTAATGCTTATATTGTCGCATATATTACAACTCCCATTGAGAGCTGAAGTGCACAACTGTAAACTATTTTTTATGATTCGAACAGATTGAAAAAACATAAAAAACTGTAACAAATGGAGAGGTATTTTAATAAGATATTAAAAGATGCACAAACGACAGAAGATAATAAAAACTGACACTGCATTATCCCGTCTTAAGCCAAAACATGTTGCATTTACTCTACGATAGAAAAAGTGCATGGCAATGCCTCAGTTGAATAAGGGAGACATTTTCAGAGAAAAAACAAAATGTTGGTGACACTTTCTTTTAGGGTTTGCAAATGTCACTTTATAAATCCATAACCAACACTAATTAATAAATTAATTAGTCAATTAATAAGGGAACAGCTAGTGTAAGTAAACATTATTAGTTAGGACTAGTTACTATAAAGCCATTAAAACTCTTATTGAATGACACTTTCTTTTCTACATTTACTTGTAACAACAAAAAGAGAGGAGCTTTGGTTATTGTTAAAGCAATTCAGTTTATACAAACATTTACACACATTATCACAGCAAAAGAAAACATTTCAGGAAGTGCAGGTGGAATCTGATTGTGAAATGAGCATATACTGTACAACATTGCATGTCTCTGCAAGGAAACAAAACAATCACAAAATTCAAATCACACTGAAGTCTTGCTTGGTGTTGTTTTGCCCTCTGGTTATCAGCTCTAATGGCAGAATATTTCAGTTAACACTAGGTGGCACACCCATTTTAATTTTTGCAATTCCAGTTCTTGATTTTTTAATGAGCCAGGAAAAATAAAGAATTATTTTAATTTTCGCTTTGCTATTTAGTACAATAATGTACAACATTAGTACATACAGTATGCATGCATATGGATACATTTTGGATAATATGGATACATTTTTATCTTGATCTTGGATTTAGGCAGTACAGTACCTGTATTTAGTAGTTCTGACGAACTATAAAATCACAATTGATTTCAGGCACTGCTACTGTCTTTGCTTATTTATGAATAACACTGAAAACGTGTTACAGAAAAGTTTTTCTTATACTGTACATGTGCTCCAAAGCTATGAGGTTTGTTTTAGCTTTAATCAAAACAACTACAGTAAGATAAAAAGCACATGAAGCTGAAAAGCAAATGGAAAATAATGTATTGCTTTCAGTTAGTGAGTCTAAAAACCTGGCTTATATACATGAAAAAAAGTATGTATATATACTGTATACAGTATATGTTTATAGCTTTGGTCTCTTCTTCAGTTTAGCCTGCAGTTTAGTTCTGCTTTCCTGACCTCTTCCATGTCTGTGAACAGTTTAACTTGAGGCTATAATTTAATGGTAGAAATATATTCTTTTAGAATAGAAATGCTCATAGCTCTGATTTACTTTATTTAGTAAACAATGTACTTATACATTACTCATAATATATTAATATACAAGATTAAAAACAGGGACATCATGGCTTCACAAACTGATGTCTTAAATAATGCACCGGGAATATTGACCTTCAAATCTGAAGATATGCAATGGAAAGTTAAAAGTGACATCTGTACAAATACGGTAGAACTTGAATGCACAAAAAAGCAAACATTTTCCTTTGCGGCATTCCCTACTGCGACCTAATACACTTGGTACTTTCCACCTTCAAGGCTGGAAGGTTTCTGAAGGTCATGCATTTACATTAATTCTCCCTTACAATATCTGACAGCAAGACACTGAATCTGAATGGAAGTATGCGGTCAAAAGCTTGAGCTCTTAAGTGAAAATAAATCTGTACTATTTAACTATTTTACTTTTTTCAGAAATAATAAACAGAAAACACCAGCCTTTTAGTGAAAAACTGTGAAAATAACAAAAAAAATACTGTAGATATTTTATATACAAAATGTTAACTAAACTACACAGAAGTTTGCCCAGACCTACTACTAATAAGAATGATAGGAGAACCAAGAAAATCCATTTTCTTTTGGTTTGGTGGAGGTGTTTTTTATTACAAGCCATTTAGCTCAGATTCAACCTTTTGACACCAGTTTGTTTTTATGGTTTTGTTTTATCTGTATTAGTTACAAACTAATACAAACTGAGTGAGTCAAACTAAATGATAGAGTAATGTGAAACTGTTAATAATTTAATGTTTATGGTGTTTTTTAACTAGTGTGGCCTTTTGTGACAGGTATATGGGTTTGTCGAATTATTTTAATTCAAGAATCACATTTTATTAAGACAAAAGCAGAACAAAAGGATGAGCTATTATTAGTAATTTTGCCATTTAAAGTCAACATGCACATTCAAAGTTGTAGTGGTTGAACATGAGGGCCATATTTACACATAAAGTCCATCTGAGACAGTTAACTCTAACGTAATTCTGGAGATCCAATTTTGCACCTACAAGTGGTATGATTATAGTTCACATTACAACACATTTCAGTACTTATTCAACCATGCACTTAAATACTGAAGCATGCTTTGTAAAGTCTCCTGGTTTCCTCTTTCTTTTTATCTAAAGGGGTTACTGTACCTTTTAAATCCAGTAAAGGTCGAATTCAATCTAGCCTTTCCTCTGTGATGCTGCCTCTAGAAATGTAATTTACATACAGGAAGCTGGTCGTCTCACACAGCCAAAGCTCAAGGGTATTGCATATTTATAATGATCCGTGGGTTGCTGAGCACAGTGCTAGAGACTAGGGTAAATTAACTGAAACCAGAGACCCTATGAAACTGAGGGAGATAGCAACAGACACAATTTAATTTCCTTTTAGTTCTGAGTATTGTTATATAACAAAACAAGCTTAACTTTAAAAGGTGAAACGTAGAATTTTTCACTTTAATGCTTAAATTTATTTGGCGTTTTTCCTTTTCCAAAGTGGAATATTCATAAAATATATAAATATATAAACAGCACATGATCAGTATTTTTATTTAGGATTCGGATATTTATATACAACATAGATAATATACACACATATAGACATTATAGTGGAAGTTAATTAATATATACTGTATATATATATAGTATACCATAAAAGCTGCAGAATAAATAAAATTTGAAGCTCATTAAGTAAAACATAATTTAAACAGAAGGATTTATAAATAAAGCATTCAGCACTGAACATGACACCACTATACTACTGACAATGCTCCTGACCTATATTTTCTCTGTTGCGACTCTGTCTTTTAATGTCTGGAAAAATATTACTCAAATTTAAAAGAGGCCCTTGAAGGAAGCAAAAAAATACACATTTTGGAAAGGATTAATATATTTTAATTTACAGGGCCAAGCAACACACAGTTATATTGAGGTCATATGCAAAGCAGCTGTCCAAAGCAGAACACTTAACAAATATTTGTCACTTGTGCTTAAGACTAAACCAAGTGAATGAAGGAATGAAAACCCTCTTGGGAACTTTCAGTGCATTGTATGCAAAGTAGTTTTTCCTTTTCAATTGCAGAAAAAAAAATACAATTGCCTCCCTCATAGCTGTAACCCAAAAAGACCCACACAAATCATTCTCTTTTTTTCCCCTATGTTATAGAACCAAAATTTAGGACAAAGAACAAACAAAATGGCAAAACAATGCAAAGACAAAGACTCTATTTTTCAGATCCTTAATGAAGTGTACAATAAAATAAGACTGTTTGATATGTATCTTTGCTTAGGACAAAATTTAGATCGGAAAATGTCTCTGTCACTGATTGTATTACTACTGTAATTGTACATACAGTAGGTTAACCTTTACAAGGATCACTTGAACAGTATATAATACCGCTCAGATTGCTAATTACAAATGTTATATATACTGTGTTATATTTTACAGCAAATAAAATCAGCACCTCCTGTTCTCAAACAATTTAAATAGGTCTTAAGCTGAACATATGGCAGCATTTCTCATTATTTATTGTTTAATAGACTACAGCATCAAAGGTACAGTAAGTTCCTTAATTTCAAACTCCAATAAAAAGGGGACATAGTGAAAGAAAGACTAAAGTAAAAGCCACTATGAAATCAGCCGATACAATGAAGTGCAGAATCAGAGTGCAAGGCCTTTTCTTAGATAATAATCCCTGTTAGATGCAAGGACATTCTCTAAATGACAGGCAGCCTGAAAAGTGAATTCAGGCCAGCTGTCAGATTCATTTAACTCACCATGCTGCTGCTCAGTGCAAATGCTCCACTTTTGTTTTTTTTTTTCCAGCATAGTTTTATATATATATAATCATGGCAGAGGAAAGAATAGAGGAATGCTACCACAACTACAGCTAAACGTACTGGGTTTAATTAGCACTGTCTTGACCTCTGCACACCCTGAGGCCAGAAAATGAGAAGTATTAGTGAGAGGGTCAGGAGAGGTTAATTTATGTAGTTTTCTTCTGCATTCTTGGCAAATACCTGAATAAACAGTCCAAAGTGAGTACTTTCATATTAAAACCTATTTTAACAAAAAAACAGATCACTAGAAGAACGTGGTAGAGGCTATCTGATCACAGCATTTGTGTGACTGTAGAACCTGGAATGAACTTCTTTAACGATCTGCCTTCAGCCTTTGTTGGGCTTTCTAAAGTGATGAGAAAAAATGGGGATGTTTTTTTTATACACTATACTTCTCAATCAGCAATGCCTAACTGCCATCATCTAAGAGTGTGAGGAAGGATTTAGGCTTGTTGAGGAAAACTGAAAACACCACTTTTTGGAGGGGTTTGGAACTGAAATGGTGATGATAAGGGAATCTGAAGTATACACTATTAGTGTTATGCCCCCAAGTGTCTAGGGGTAAAGGGGTGTAACATTTAGGATAATTCTTTTGGAAGCAGGGGGGTTTTGGTGAGGGACTAGGAAGCATGACAACAAGGATAAGGAACTACAGTGGTGCCAAAGGAAAGAAAATAACAAACAAAATGGAGCTGGTTAGGACAGTGAGGGAAAGCTAATCTGACTACAAAAGAAAACCCGAAACACACGGTCTTCGGCGTCTTCAACACCCTAGCTAACCTGCACTGACTACCCAAAACCATACAAGACAAACGGCACTCACCCGTACTAAACTAGTGTACTAATACAAAAACAAACTAAGTGTGTAAGTGTACCCAACAACCTAAACTAACCTTATATACAAAAGTTCACACAAAAACACAAGTGAACCAGGAATACAAATAAGGGAAAACAAGAGTAATCAAAAGGAGCAAGGTACAAAAGAACACAAAAGTTGAACACGTAACACTGGGGCGAGGTAATGACAAAACAAGGATGAACACACAAACAAACGAAAGTACAAAGAAACTTACATAAAACCGACAAAACAACAAAGCCGAAGCTATACGAAAATACACACACACAAAGCAAAACAAACCAACAAACGAAGCCGAAGCAATAACCAGGAGCGAAGCGATAACCAAAACCAAACAGGACCGAAGTCAAACGAAAGGCCTTTTCTTCCTGAAAACCTCCATGTTAAATAGAGAAAAGAATGAGTTCTGGTTGGCTGAGGGCTGATTGATGATGACATCATATTGAAACAGTGGTGTGATGGTTGGCCAATGGGGAAGGGAGAACAATCAAGGGTCAGCAGTGTGGACATAACAGAAAAAACACACAGAACACACACTGGGATGTAACAATTAGGAAGTAGCATCAAACCAAACAATTAGTCATTGAAATAAGACTTTGTGTTTTGTTTACCAAATAGATACTGTATATCAAACTTGAATGTAGTGTAAGACAGAGGCTTTTATCACAGCTGTTTTTATACTGGTTCCCTCTGTCATACCGATGTCTTCTTGAACTGAAAAAAGTGTGCTGGCTGTGCTCTGGTTTAAACCTACCCATGGAGCTTTGAGTCATAATAGAGCAGGAGTTGTGTTTATTATAGCCAAAACTTAGTTTATTGAGATACACCTTGCACCTCAGACCAGCCCTTTAATGTAAGTTCTTCTTTACATACTGTACATTCTCTTTATAAATGTAACACATGCATATTAACCTTAACCTATGTTAACATTTAATGGCCTCCATGTACCCCTAACAATCCACCCCTCGAGGAATCATAATACTGAATACACCCTGGATGGGATGCCAGTCCATCGCAGTGTAAGGTTAATATCCTTATGCACCAAATCAAATTAAACAGGATGTCTTTTTATTTATTTTATTAGAACTCCAGAGTAAATATAGCAGTGCTTATAGAATAAAAAAACAGAATAAAGAATATTCTCTTTCCAGACATTCTTTTTTATTTTTTAGATCCATAACTGGCACTTAGCCAAAGCATTCCAAGTCTTGGAGCAGGCTGTTTCTGAAAGCTCTGAAGCCAGCCTGGAGCTAGAACCACAGTACCAAAGTTACACTGAAAAAGCAAAGCAGATGTCTTGCTAATCTCTGCACAAATACAATACGACTCATTTTAAACAAAATGCAATGCCTGTGCTTAGCACCTCACTGCATGATTTAGAGCTCATGGGATCTAGATAGCATGGTAGTTCGTGAAGAACCTCACAAAGGTTGTTCACTGACAAAATCAATCTCTATAAAAAATGGCAATAAACAAAGGCATTTCAACTGCATCGTGGGGGAAAAGGAAAAAGACCTCAGCTATAGTTTTAGTTGGAGGTTGAATCTTACTTCATGAATGGATTTCTCCAGTCTTAACAAAAAACTTCCACCTTGAAAACCATAATGAGGTCTCAAAGTTTCATGCACTTTTATAATGCGTGCAAACTGCATGCAATCAAGACAATAGAAAGATGGATCCAAATTTATTTTCATGGTGTTGAAGACAGCTGCTACCATAAATCAGAAATTAAAAAGGTCAGAGAGAAATTTGCCTTAGCAGGTCATAGGTCAAATTCACTGTCACATTCTGTCTTCTGGATGAGGAGATAGGCTTAATTATGCAGAATTAAAGACAACACTAAATTACACCGAGCTGTTTATGCATCAGATGCATTCAGTTTGTAACTGTGACTCATACTGTACATGTGCCTTGCTTAAGCAAATGTAATGCTTTTCAATAAGGTGCCATGCTCTTTGAGTGCTAAATTACTGCTCGGTAATTTCATATAACAGCTTTGTAGAATTCTGCCATTATTTTGACTTTCAGTTTATTCACAAACTGATCAGTATATTAAATAAAATGCAAAACTCAAACTCTAATGGCACGTCAACAAGAAATTCTTGAATTTCATCAACAATTGTTTTAACAATTTAAAGTATGTATATAATAGATAAATTATAAATAGATATCTATTTATGAATATTTGTGCACAAACCTTCAAACTAATTGAACATTATTTACCATCTATTATGGTCAATCGTCTAATATTTTAATAGTGTTGTGGCAAAGTAGCTATTTTATCTAACATTGTTGAGGGATTGATACAGCAAGATATAATGTTTCTAGTTTTTTAATGAGATTTCTGTTATAACATTACTTACCCATCTGCTTCCAATAAAATTCCGAGTACTGTAATCCTGTAGTCGAAAAATTAAATTAAGCATTCAACACATGCATTACAATATTCAGAAAGTCCAATTAACATCTTTTTAAACATCACGTGATATTCAAAATATCTACTGCAAGACACCATTGTTGTATGGGGTCTTCAGTCACATTTTGCACCTAAATCAGGGGTAAAAATGCAGTAAAAAAGTCACTCTTTCATAGAACAGAAACCTTTTTTTTTTCATTGTGAAGATTTCCCATGTCATCATTGATGGTAAACTCAAAGGCAATAAGGCTTTCTATTGAGGTTTAGGGATTCAGCTGAAGGTAAGAAGTGCAGAGATAAAGTTAATAAGAATCTTCGGAATGGAGTATAATTTAACAACCAACTGGGACTGCCGATAAACCTCATTTACATGTCTAAACATCCAAATTTAGCTGGTAGGTAATAACTGACTTCAGGTCACTGAATATTTACTGCTTTACTGATGAAATACCAAGCAGTTTACAAAATGAGAGCAAAGAACGCACACCCAAAAATCACAGAGGTGCTGTCCAGAACCAAATGCTATATAAACAGTGAAGACAGCTGGACGCATACTCTATATGCCAAGATAAATTTTATTTAACAGTTGTCAACGTTTCAGCAAACAAGCCTTCATCACAATAAGCTTGTTTGCCTGACACTTGTTTGTCCTGATGATGGGTTATTTGCCGAAAAGCTGACAACTGTTTATTAAATTTTACTTTGGAGTATTGAGTTCTCCGTATTTTCCAGCTAAGTCTACTGTTTGCACTGAAAACCAAGTGCTATACTCTGCTATATACCCTTCCCCCTTCCAGAAATGCTAGAGTTGGACTTTTATGCTGAATATTCTACTAAATAAAAAGAATGACAATCACGCAAATGCACAACAAAAACATTCTGGTAAGAATAATGAGAACAATAGTGCTTTTATGAATTGACTATTCAAATTTAGCTTTCTGAAAAGCAAATTGTCTAGAGTGTTTCAAGGCAGAAAATATCATTATATTATGCAATACATTAAAGTTTTCCCATTAGTTAAAGCCCATGGTAGGGAATAATAATCAAAAGTTAAGAAACAATTTATTTGATCAAGATATTTTTTTTAAAGGAAAAACGTGGAGCTCTTGTGCAAATAGTGCTATCTGCTCTTGACAACCAAGGTTTATTAAGTTGGTGTCACAAGGGAAATAAATTAAATTTCAAGCAGCTTTCCTCCGGTTCAAAGAGCTGAATAAAGTGAATCAACCATTTAACTCTTAAGCGCGAGAGTTCAATTTACTAAAGAACACAGAATGCGGATGGTTTCTAAAATGTGGTGTGAAAAGGGAATCTTGAAAATAGAATTGATTGTATTTACACTAGCGGCACTGTGAAATGAAGCCCAACGTTTGGCAAAATATTCATTACAATGATCAAATGGAAGGTGTCCCCTGAACATAAAATCAAAAATATGGTATTACTTTTGCCCACACTGCAACACAATTTTAGCAATACCACTACTTTGCCTCATTTTACTTAATTTAGAAGTCAGAGATGTTTGAGGCCATACATTGAACTTAAACGGTTCTTGCTCCGTTTGCATTCCCAGCCTACAAGCATCTAAACTGGGTATTTTTGGTCACAAGGCTGTCATACCAGACCACCCAAACCTCCAGCTCCTGCTAAAAGTAAACCGACTACAAACAAGGATTTGACAAACTCAACAAGTATGCTGGAGGAGAACACAAAAACCATAGTTATGTTCTTCTGTTTTTGTATTTCTGTTTAGAATATGCATGTTATTTTTCAATATACCTACCAGACGTTTCGTCTCTGATTGTGTGTTTTTTACATCTTGTTTCTTTTGCTTGTTCTTCTGCCAGGTAGACAAATAATAATAATAATTAATAATAATTGCTTACACTTAAACCGCTTTACAGGTAATGGGGACTCCCCTCCACCACCACCAATGTGCAGCATCCACCTGAATAAACACAAATCACCTGTGCTCTATGAGTAGGATTACGTCTTCAATTGATATTAAAGAGCACAAAGCTGAGTGTTTATCTACAGAATTGCAAACAACATCACTAGGACTATAGAGATGTATGTACAGTAAGGTGGCCAGACCCAGGCAGCCAGATGTTTCAATTCTGGTCATATTGGAAGGACCAAGAGATTTAAACAGTAAAACTTCAGTCATTGTTTTTACTATGCTTGAACCAGATTGTAAGTCTTCTTTCCTTCTCTCTACTGAACAATGTAACTTAATCATGTAGTTCATGATAACCACACCCTCTCTTGGCTTGATGTTCTCTCATTTTACTGCTGTTCATACTGCCTATGTAATTGGCTTGGTAGCTACAATAAGACCTACTGCTAATTTATCAGCTCTTTGGTTATTTGCTACCATTGTCATCAACGTGTCCTTGAAATATCGTCTTGCTCCTGTAGGTTTAAAGTCCACTGTGATTACAACCTGTTTTAAAAAGAACCTGGCCAAGACTAAAGAAAATAATAACTACCGACCTAATTCCAATTTTCCTTTTCTCACAAAAATCAAGCTCAAAAGATGGTCGCTTGCAGAGAATGAGCTCTTCAAATGTTTTTAGTTAGGGTTCAAACAGAGACACAGCACTGAAACAATCCTGGTTAAGGTAATTATTTTCTGATGGCTTCTGAGTCCATGTCACTAAATATTCTTTTCTTTGATTTACAGTATGTGCAGTATTTGATATCTACTGAATTCCATGAAAATATATCTAGGGATTACTGCTGCATTCCAATCTTCATTGGTTTTGCACCTATTTGAATACTCTTGGTGGTTTTAAATCGGATGTTTTCCCATTCACACTCACATGCTGATGTTCCACAAGGTTGCGAGCTGGATTATTTACTCTTTTTATTTACATAATCATAATAATAATAAACTTAATTTTAAATATACACCTTTAAAGGTGGCTTCTCAAAGCCCTTTACAGAACAACAACAATAAAAAAATACACAAGATACTGTTTGCACAATGAGAGAAGATAGTAGATGGTGGTATTGAATACAGTAGGAGCGAAGCCAGTTAAGAAAGGGTCCTCTAAAGAAGAAGGTTTTGAGTCTGGATTTGAAGGAGTTTAGAGAAGGTGACTCTCTGATAGCCTTGAGGAGAGACTTCCAAAGCTTTGGGAGACCAGAATTAGAAGAGCAAAGGTTGCGAGGTGGGAAGTAGGGTGATAATAGTTCAGACAGGTACTGAGGTGTCAAGCCATGCAGAGCCTTAGAGGTGAGCATGAGAATTTTGAAGTCGACACGAAACTTAACAGGAAGCCAGTGCATTCTGGCTGCCGAATTTGGGACATACTGGAGTTTGTTCAATGTGGATTTAGAAACCCCAGTGAGTTTCAGCCACAGTTAGTGATTACGTAGGACAAAGCCTAGCGATATTTTGGAGGTGAAAGAAAGATGTTTTGACAATACAGTATGTTGCACACGTGGGTCGAATGTCAAGCCTGAATCAAATATCAACCCCATGTTTAGGGTTCATTTCAGACTGAAGTTCAAGTACAGTGCCATCCACAGAAAGGGTCACAGCACTGGCTTTATAGAGTTGATGGGGGGTGCCAAAGACTTCAGTCTTGTTACAGTTTTTTTTTTTACATGCAGCCTTTTGGTCAGGTCATTTACCCATCATGGACTTGGGTTTTACTGCCTAACATGAGCATAGCATTGCTTGACATGACATGTCTTTAATTTATCAAGATTAGACAACAGTAATACCTAACATAATTGAGTATCTTCTAAGTTACAAAACAGGCTTCAGTTATTCAAATCTCTGACCCACATTCTTGAACTAAAGCAGGTTTCTAGCTTGGGCATATAGCTCCCGTGTTGTGTAAATTTTTCATTCAATCTTCCAATAACGTCCTTCATAATTTGCCAAAGTCAAGGCTCCTCACAATGGGTGATAGAATCTTCTCATCAGCAGCACCACGTCTGTGGAACTCATTGCCGAAATCCAATAGAGACTCTACAACTGTCAACATTTTCAAATCAAGGTTTCACTCAAGGTTGTACGTACATGTACTATTTAGTTTTATGCTTGGTTTTGCCAAGTTAATTTACTGTCCTCCCACTTTTTTTCTGTTTCTGTTGTGCATTGTATGCATGCTATTGTACAGCATTTTGAGTTTGTTGAAAAGTACTCCTAGATAAAACTGTATGATTATTACAATCGTAGATAAAATATGAAAAATATATTTGGATTCATCTCATGCCCACATGCTGACCTCTCTACATCTCATGTATTGTATCCATACAGGTAAACCCAACCAGAAAGTGAAACAGAACTGAAAAGGGAAAAAGATTTACATGGGGGAACCCACATACCAACCCACCAACCACCAACCCACAAACCATGGGAAAGTAAAAAAACAGAGAACAGATGCACACATTTTTATGAATGATTACATTCAAAAAATTTCAGATCACAAACGTACAAAAGCAAAAGCTGTTTTTGCATGTGCAAAGAATCCTTTCTTAAGATCTTTCTTTATGTTGCAAAAAACGAAGTCTGAAATCTGTATTCAAACTAAAAATCCTGGAAAAGCTCAAATAAAATACTCCTTTTGGCTTCTCACAAAAGGAGAGGGCAAAAAAATAAAAGAGATCCTGCAATGACAATCCTGACTGTATTGTCTGTTGGATGTTGAAAGAATCTAGGAGTCATCACAAGTGAAAGCCTTTTTCAAGATGAAAACAAATTTCATCTCAAAAGAAGTCATTTAAGCCCACACACACAGCACATTTATCGACTGTATGTAAATAACCCTTTGAATTTTTCCTAATATATTTGTTAACTTGTAATCACCCAAGGCTATAGACATCTCACCACACAGAAAAAAGAAAAACCCAGATCCGTCTCCCACTCAGCACTCCACACACGAATGAAGCTGCTGCAATGAAAATGACCAGTATTGATCTCTCTGCCTTCCTCTAACAATAGAAAAACACTGCCTTGTTTTCTGAAGCAGGAAGAAAGGTATTGCAGAGATAGCTGGAAGGGGAGGAGGACAGCAGGGATTTAGTTGTATATCCTACCATCAGGACGTCAGTTACTTTCAATCCACGTTAATGAACTAAAAACTGGTGCACGTTGAAAACTAGTCTCCAGTCTGCATCAACAAAACTGCCATTCTGTTGATACAGTATCACTTCAGACAACACAATGCTCCTCTAAATGTTTGAGAATTCCTCTTTTTGGTGTGGTCAAATACCATGTTCTCAGACTGTTGCAGTGAGTCAAAAATAATTCTGAAACATAATAAACACATATACAGTATGACACACAGATATGACAATATACAATCTAAAATCGGAGACAAACCAAAATCTTGACACCCTGACTAGGTTTTTCTTCCTTAGAAATGTGTCTGGCCAGTACACTGGCTTTGCATATTGAATTACAGCACGAATGTTTCAGGTTTAAAATGCAAATCTTTAAAACTCGAGACATGGTTAACAGGATAATGTACTTGGCTTCCAAGGATTGTCAGGGCTATTGGATAGAAAAAAATACCTTCAATCCATCCTTCATAATTCATTTCCTAAAATTTTGTTTAAATGGTTGTTTAACTATTGCTTTTCAGAAAAAAACACATTCTTATCCAGATCATTTCTACATCTGTAGAGTCAGGAAATTAGGAAGAAATTAGAGAAATCTACAGTTCATACTCTAGTAATGAAGCTAAAGTCTTTATTAGTATCTCTGGTTCAAAGATAAGTCTCAAATGAATCTGAAAATTTTAGTTTTGCGCTTATTATCTATTTATTACAAGAAAAGTATATTTTAGTTACAGCATTTCTGAACTAATACTGTCATATTTAAAACCACTCACTCTACTGAATTTTCTAAAATATAATAACATCAATAATGACAAGCCTTATTTTTTTGTGATTGTGAAGAGACACGAATTTAATCTTTGAACAATGCCAAATAAACCACTATGTAGCATCATCAAAGGACTGAGTTTGTTTTTCCATAATCAAGGTCAGAGTGTTGATCGCAATGACTAACTACAGTAACTCATAAATACATAATTTATTCATAACTATGTTTTCCCAGGGCCCCTAAAGTTCAGAGAAGATCCTATTTTGTTCTAAGAGATCTAACTAAACACCTTGCTAAGGAATTCTTTCTTTAATGCTTAGAATGGGGGGTACACATTTGCAGTTCACAGATGTTCTCATATAATTAGGAATTATATCACAAATAAATCAATGAAGTGAAGTGAATCTTGCTACTGAATAAAAATCAAACTGTAAAACACAATGGAAAGCTAAGTGATAATATAGACTTTACAACTCTGAAACAAAAGCTTGTCAATTAGTTTAATATTTTACCAAAACCCTTTTCTATAATTTATTAAATATATTTGTCTTGCATATAAATAACCAACACCTTGAAAATGTGGAGAATTGTTTAAAGAAATTCAGGACTCAAAAAATGAAATGATCTCTGTAATCAACTATCATAGTCTGTCGCAAGCATATGATTGTAATATTCGTAATACAAAAACTCCTACTGCATTTAAACTGAACTGCATTTTCTTAAACTGAACACACAATTTGCCTATCTAAGCCAGATTTAGCCCATCAAGCAATGATGTAATTTTTTACAATATCACTTGTACAGCAAGTCTTGAGCACAGAGGATCAGTGCTGAAAGGGTTAAAGTAAAGTCACAGCAGAGGGAGACAGAAGGCTAAAATTAGATTCTGAGTGAGTACATGCCATGAAAAGATGACTCAACACCCATTTGAATCCAGTGGCATCATATTCCCAGCATTTTGTATTTTCTAACCAGTTCAATCTTGAACCGTTAGGCAAAAATTAACCTTAATGGCACATAACAAACCCTGAAAGCAAAAAAGCACTTAGAGGTTTGTAGGGTGATGAAAAACATTAGCCCTGAAATGAAAGCTCAAGGCTCACTTATTTTAAATGTAAGGACTGCCCTGGAAGCATCCCTAGGAAACTAAAGAATGACATTTGCTAAGTTCTATTTATTTTCTGAAGCCATCTTTGTGCCTTAAAAAGAAAGATTTGGATAAAGGAAAAAACTGATTTTAGAAACAAAAACATTCATTCTATATCTAGGTCTTGGTAGTCATTTCAAAACTGTTGTGTTTAAGTGGGCACCTTTTGATCCAGCAGAAAACTAGGGCTCTCTAAACATTTTACGATTCTAAAGAAAGGAAAAAAAAAATCCCTTCACATTGTCTGCTAGAGTTCAAAAGTATCTACAAAGAATAAGGATTTAGCCCAGGGGTACAAGAATGAAGGCTCAATAATTAATTAATCTCAAAGTTTTGCTGCAGATTTTTCTAACAATCGTTTACCCCCAAAGCCATTTCCAAAATTATCCTTCTATTTAAAATGTGTATGTTTTATTCTCTTGGGAATGTGCCACTTGCTTGTCGACTTCATGTTAATTTACCCCGATTCAGCTTTTTCAGCTCAATGATTTCTTTCTAAAAAACTGATATTGAACCTAGGTACAGTAGGTGAGCTGATTCATGGCAAAGCTACAAAAGAACAGAACATGTCATCAAACGATTTCAGAATGTAATTTGGGGAAATATGCACATCAGAAAATGGGCTAATTAAAGAGATTAAAATTAAATCCATAAAATAGCTTTACCATAATCATAACTACAAAAACATCAATAAAAAGTACAATGGCAGATAATAGTAATATTGAATTCTGAAAAAGGTGGCATGGTGCCATGTGTTGCTTCACAGCTCTTAGGTAATAGATTTCATTTTGAGCATTTCCCTTTAAAGTAAAAAAGGAGCATAAATAACAACTCAGCTTGAAAACAAAAGAGAAAAAACACAAATTGTTCAAGATTCCTTGAAACTGATATAAACATTCTACTGACCCGTAATGCACAATGCTTAAAGGTCAAAACTAAAACTAAATTCACACTACTTAATGGAACCACCAATTGGCCATATTACTTTTGAATAGTACAAGTAATTTGAGGTCTCTCCAGCTGCCTTATTACACATACTGAAATATATTTATCTACAGGAGCTATCTTACCATACAGTTTTCTCACATTAAAACTGCGGTTGCCATAGCAATACAAGCCATAGAAAGAACTGCACTGGTATGATGGGAAACATCTGTTGAGAATTTATTCTATGGAAAATAACAGCAAGGGTTTTCAACCTGAAAATTAAACCTTTTACTGATCCTTGGCTTAAAAATTAAACACGATTCCCATATTTCTTGAACACCACAAGAATCTAATTTAAGCTAATGCCCTGCAATACATATTTACAGTTACACTTTGGTTACCATTAAATTTTTTTATTCTCTGCTAAAACAAGTTGAAATCTATGTTCATTAGGCTTGATAGGGATGCCATCTTTAAAAACATAGAATGACTGAATCTGCCTTTATTTTCTCAGATTGTATTCAGAGATTTTTAAGGCACTACTGGTTAAAAACAAAGGCTCTCTAGGTTCCTTGTTGGATCTTTTGCTTTCATGTTCATGTTAATCATGGCACTTATTAACGTAACACAAGCTCAAAATACATTAAGGTAGAATAAATAGATATCTCTCCAGAGACATCAAATCATTTTTATCAAGGATACATTTGTGAAACAACTTTAATTGTACAGCAGATTAAAATTAATTCATGCTATGAATGATTTCTTGCAGAATCACTCACATTTGTTGTTTCTTTAATTATTTTAAAAGTAACAACTTAAGACAACATATAGGTCATGAGGTATTACAAATAATGCTCATCGAGAATGAAAAGACCATCTTTATAAGTGGTATCAGTAGCATTGTGTATTGTAAAGCATGGAAAATGCAATTTATCTTGTGAATCATCACTGTTAAAATGAATTTGCACAGAGAATTGAAGAACATAAAAACCTTCACTAAATCAAGAAGAATAAAGTAAAGCATTGTGTAACAAATGACTTATTAAGTTGTCATTTTTGTTATTTAGAATGGGAAGCCAAACTGGCACCGATTTCATTCATAATATTCATTCAGGTATTTTGAAGCTTCTGTTTGTACACAATTTACAGCACTCTTTCATTCCAGTTATCTTCAAAAAAGAAATACAGATCTACACAACAAAACATAAAATAAAGAATATATACAGTATATACACCAAACAAATACTGTAGTGCATCACCTGTGCAAAGGCTTGGCCACAGTACTGAAGACATTCTGAGCACCTACTGTACATTTTTACAAATGTTCTTTCAAACAGTAGCGGGCTACTCTTTCATTATTAATAGTTATGACATGGCTGTTCCTTAGCATTCAGGATTAAACAATGTTGCAGTTAATCCTCACATCAGAATGAGTTACAGTTGCACGGAAGAATATTAATTTTGTATCTTTCATTTTCATTGATGACACTCAAAGGAAATTGTGCATAATTTACTTAGAACACAGCATGAGTTTCTTGATATGTTATGTTAGCACCAAGGTTTCTTTTTTAAAATATTTTGAAATACACAATATACAACTCCTTATGTTTCAGATCCTGTACTGTGACCAATATTTACGCCTAGACATTTTAATTAATTAAGGGTTGACATTTTATTAATTAAGGGTTGAGGCTGTCCTGCAAACAAAAAGAAAATGAATGACCTGTCAAGTTAAAAGTTACCCTGATACTAAGAAAGAAATACTAAATAGCAAACTTGTAAGATTTTTTTTCTGATTGAATGGAAATTTCTTAACAAAGTTTCCTCAGACTTTTACTCATCTATTACAGGAAAAGCACATTTTCAGATAACAAAGAAACTGCTTTAAAAAATTCTTCAGTGTAAGTCTAAATTTCTCAAAATATGTCATCCTTCCTGCAATTCATGTTCAGCAGTTGTTTAAACAGTGCAGCAGTTATGTTAATGAATAATGTTCAATTTTAACAAAGTGATGGGAGAAAGGAAGATTTGTTTACATCTGCTGTCTGTTTAATCTCTTTAAAAAGATTTTACCCCTTCCCCCCCAAAAAAAAACTAAATAAACGTAACCTTGGTCTATAAATAAAAGTTACTGAAAATGAAATGAAAGACTTTGCTTTTCATGTTCTTGCTACAGAAGAGACCGAATTACAGAAGAAACTTCTGTCATGTTGGCTTCCTAAGAAAAACATACAAAGAGACGGAATTCCTTAGTTCAGAACTCAATTCATGAAACTCAAAAACTACTACTAAATTAAAACATCTCATGTGAGCGTTTTAAGCTTTGTTCATTAAAAAAATTAATTACTTTTTGCAAGAAAACAAATACTAGACTAAATAAGCCTAAATGAAATATTAAGCAGGCTCCTTTCTGCCCAGAGAAATGTAACATCTAAGTAAATACCAGCTCATTTATTGTGGAATATTTGGCAGCCAATTTAATAAAAAAATAAAAAAGCCAATTAAAAGTCTGCATCCTGCACATAAATTAACGCCATTTCAGCATCAAAAAAGAATTTCTTTTCATGGCTGAAAGCAACACTCTGTTTGACAGATTTTTCTCCTGTAAATTGTTACAATAAATCTTTAAGCAGTTGCTGTAATATATGTGCATGTACTGTATGTAGCATGTCTTAAGGCCCCTTCTGTAATGCTGTTTAGACAGGCTTTAAGACATTACTTTGCTTAGAAACACAAGCCTTTGAAGGTACCTTGGAGGCTTCTATTTTAAAGCAGACACACCAACATACTAAGCAAAATATGAAAACTGATATCTGCAAACTATTCAGACAAAGAGTAAGATTATTAAAGGTTATTATTAAAGAAATAAAGACAAATTGGAAATATTATTCAAAACAGAATCATGTCTGCATGATCCGTGACAAGAATGACAAATCTAAAAAAGGAACTGAGAAAAAACCCACTATCAGGACATTGTGTTTAAAGATTTGAGAATATTTAAACCCTTGTTGCACTTTACATCTTGTTGTATCAAATAATCAGATTACATCTATTATTACCTCCATTTCTGCAGATAAATTGTATTAGATTCAGGACTGTACCTCTTAAAGCTGCTACATTGAATATCAATGAAGATTTTTTTCTTTCACAAGGAGCCCAGAGAAATAATTAAGTTAATTGAGGGGAGAGGTTAGAGATCCTTTCTGTTTTTCACTGGTTCTCAGCATGATCTATCCTCATCTCAGCATACCTTGTCTGTTTCGATCGTAGTAAGGTTTTCTCTGATCAAAAAACAATATCTCCCCCGTCCACACAAAGAAAATTTGTATTTCATTCTGGTAATGTACAAAAACTGACTGCTTATACCTAATCACACAGTATATTAATACTGTATGGGGAATGCTAGTCCTTGTAGAAGATTTATCTTATGTTATGCATAATAATGAGTTGTGACATATTCATTTTTGGCTAATTCATGCATTCATTGCTATCCAAGGTGTGTTTTCCAGGAGTCAAGTCCTCTATATTTACAGTGGAGCAGTACTTCAGGTGTGAAAGTCATTAACACTTTACAGTACTTTTCATGCTTTATATGATAGCCTGTATCAAATTCTATTTCTTTGTTTGGGAGATAAATGCAGCAAAATGTTCAAAATTGTTACCAAATATCTAACTTAAAATAGAGTTATAGCAGATATTTTTAACATCATCTAGAAATCTAGAAATACACAGAAGAAATGTATCTTTTTAGTGTCCCTCATTTAAAGTATTTCACACAGAACAGTCAGGGTGAGAAGAGCTGAAACCCTTGATAGCATCGTTCTTACTTAGTGAACACGATTACTATAAATCTCCCCTTTAATTCCAAGGAAATGTATTAAATCTTAAGTGTTAAATTGTAATAAATCAAATCAACATATACAATTGTGCACAGAAAGCCTACAAAAATAATTGCTAATGAAACCTTGAAATGGAATTAATCGAACGGTCACATTTTCTGCCTGAGCTTTTTAACACGGTTATCTATATAGGCTCACAATTGCTTATTAAGAACAGTGTGTGCTTTCTTTAGGATTTAGCATGTAATATGCTTGAGACAAAGTGAAAATTCCTTCCAGCAGCCATGGCAACATGCCATGACAGAAAGGGGCCAGAACAGTAACACTGAAACCACAGCTTTTGTGGTTAAGCACCACATTAAAATCATTGTTTTGGGAAGCATATAGGCCGTCCAGATGCATTCTGAATATCATCACTGCAAAAATAATCTCCATTTACAAACATTTCCATAGCAATGCACAACAGTTTAATTCACGTGCAGTCTTAGAGACAAGCATTTCTGCTTGTTTTAAAATTAGTTCAAAATTACATTTTGTTGCAGTGTTTTAGACTGTAAAAGGCTAAATCATGCTGTATGATGATCTTAAAAATGCCACTATTTGAAGTAGTCACTTGCTTCCATTTTTAAATGGCTGAGTCAAAGAAACCAGACAGATATATTAAACGTTTCCATTCATAAAATGCTGTAAAATTATGAAAATATCCTCACTGAATCTTCTTACATTAGTATGCTTCTGTAAACTTCAAGCACTTACGAATAGATTAGGTCATTCTACCTTTTTTTGCCTAGAGGCAAGCAGGCTACGGAACGGTACATTCTTATTTTATCAAACCTGCCTTACATGAAAGGCTCCTACGTTTCACTTTTAACTCTACAATTTATTTTGCAGACCCACTTGATTTGCGATTTAACGTCTGACCTTTTGCATTGTGTTTTACATCTGTATATGAATGAGGCATTGTGCTACCTTTTCGATCATGCATGAATTCAGTCCGTTCCTACAGAATGGAAAAATTAATTTTGCCTGCATCTTAAACTGTTATGGCAGCTATCCAACTGCATAGATCACATGTTAAGAAAGACCTGAAGAGTAATTTTAAAAACAATATGTAATATCACCCTTTGAAACCTGGAATTCAATCTGTTACTGGAATAACTAAAACAACTGACTCCTTAAAGATGTATTCTTTATTAAGAAGTACTTAAGAATATTATGTTATTTACAGTTTTGTTTTATTACTATAGAAGAATGGCTGCCTAACTGTCCGGTCATATGGAACAACTGTCTGGTCATTGTGAACAACACAATAAAAAAATACACGTTTTTGTAATATAAGCAGCCTTGTGGTATATTAAAGCCATTATACCTGTTCAATTCTCACTACATTTTAGATAAATCTAGATGCAATTACAAACTAAAAAGAAAAGGTTACAAACAAAAGGAAGTAATTTGGACCTTTTTTGGTTTTAGTCATGCTTGCAGGAGCAAATGCTAATCAGATATCAAGACAGTGTTGAAATAACGGGGTTTGATGTATATAAAGTTTACAATTTTAGAAATCCACAGCTATCCAGTGAAAAAATGGATTAATGTACAGTATGTAGTCACTGGATTCATACATAGCAGATCATAGCAGATTTCCATGTGTTCTATACAAGGAAAGAAATGAGACGAACCAGCGTTTCCAATTAAGAATCAGAGCTTCTTATCGAAAAACCAAGTTGTATAATGTTTGAGAAACACAATCATTATCCAATATATCATGTCCAGAATGTTTTTGTAGACACAAAATTAGCTCAAAGAGAAGAGATAATCAAATATAAAGGATATAACAAATACAGAAACAAAGGATTATACGGGTGATGATGTACAGGTAGTATACAGTATATAAAAATACTATACAGTATATGAAACTACTCTATGTATCTGAACATGCTTCTTATGACCGACCTATATAAGCTACTGTATTTAACTGTAGAGAGAAGGATTTCTCTTCCTGAAATAAAAAATACACTGGCAGCCTCTTATTTTCATTTGGCCTTTATTACAGGCAGAATGATTACAAGCTAGATAAACATATAGATGGGCAGAAAGCCATAGCATTGAAGAAAAGGAAAGAGCTTTAAAAAATTTGCTTTCATTTGTGTTTCAGATCTACACAAATGAGTACAACAAAAGCAGATGTTGTACTATCGATGCAACATTGAAATGCAACCTTGGAGTGGCTTTCACAGCATTGAATAGCAACTTCTCATTACATTAGCAAATCCTTCAACAGGAAAATTAATTGCAAAATCAAATTTGAAAAGTGATTTCAAATAAGAGCCCATTTAAGGAATATGGCAATTTATGATTTTAAGATAATAAACGTTTCTACGAAAATCCTATCTACTGTTAAGAACAAATGTTCCCAGCATGTACAATGTAGTAATATACAGTATGTAGCTACTGAGCATCATAAGTGCCATTGGTGATTAGCATTAAGAGAAGAAAATTGTGAAATTCCCTTTTAAAACAAGTCCGATGTCATCGGTTTTGGTGTTTTCCTGTTCAACCAGCGCATTATAACTGTCCCAGTACTCCTATTTCTTCAAACCTCTATGAGTCTGCTACCTTAATTTCTTTCACTGACAAAAAAAAAACTTTAATTGTAGGCAGAAAAGGTTTGATGGATTTATTTACAGTGATAAATAAGACAGTTTTGTAATAAAGCTGCCCATGTGTGGAGAGAACACTGGGGAAAAAGAAATATCATAACAGACTGAAAAGGAAATAAATGTGAAAAAAAAACAGTTAAAACCTATGGGGTCGTTGAATTTCAAGATTGATTTTATTTTTCTGCTGGGTAATTCTAAATCTTCTAAAATATCATCATACAGTATGTGTCATAAGAGGAATCAAGTGAAAATGGGTGAGAAATTATTCAGTAGCGTGGTGCCTATGACACTATATTGAATATATGTATAGATATTCAAATGTGAAATACATATTTAAAAAAATAAATGGTGTCCCAGATTGCACAACTACTGACATCACATATGATGTCAAAAAGATATACAGAACCCAATTTAAACAGCTGCAGAAAATGAACAACAAAATTTCAAATGTACATAAAGGAAACAATGAGATGCATCAAGACTTATTTATTGTCTTAAATTTTTCAACCATTTTTGACTGGAATTTTTTTTCAGTAAATCCCTGGTCAGCCCCATCAGCATTATGAAACTGTCTTTCTCTCTCAGTAAGTTTACATTTGGCTTGGCGTCCAGATCTGCTTTTCTACTGTATTCACTGGAGTTTGTTTTTTTTTCCTCAACGTGTGCTGCTGTTTCCTTTTCTGACACCTTGTTATTGACAAGTCTTTAATATTTTAATATAGTGGACAGTGACAATATTGAGTGAATAAACAACAGGAAGACTGTCACGAACTGACACTTCTCCTAATTTGAGGAAATATGTTAGACATGGACTACTGTAGCTTTCAAAAGGGGAAAAAAGAATTTGAGTCTAAAACTAATTTCTAAAACCTGATTGTTATTACAGAACAATTAGTTTACAAATAATTTGTCTAAGCCACATTGTGCATCAGTTTTAATGAGTGGATGCATTTCTTTCCAGCATAACTCATTTTATGAACTTCAGTACTTGGCAATTATGGTTATCTTAAATAAAACAAGATAACAACAATAAAACAAAAAATATTTCAAGAAATTAAGCTGATTCTTACTCAATGTACTGTACTACATAATATCAAACAGATATGTCTTTAACAGGAGTTCAGTTTGCAGTTGACTGCTATTTGTGCACACTGGCCTGTGCAATTTCAGATGCTTTGCCAACAGTTTGAGGTTTCCCGATCCAACTATTTCAAAAATGCAAGAGGCACACACTTTTACTTGAACTTCAGATTTTCAGTTGGTTACACATATGGTATAACCACTAAAGCCTTGAGCAGTAAAACCCTTAAGAGTTTAAATCAGGTCCTTTTTAAAAATTATTTGCTGGAGCTGCTCATCAGCTCTTTCTTAGTATTTTAAAGTAAGTCACACTTCATCCAAGATTGAACATAGTAACGAGATATTACCACATTAGACTTTTAATCGGCAAAAAAACAGGACACCAACTACAGGATACTTTAAAAATGCACTTGCCTTACACAGCAAAATCATTTATGGCAAATACGTCAGAATCTGAAGTCACATGCCGCAGAAGCGTCACTGTCCTGTAAGACAAGAAGAATATGATATTCCATGATTCACTGAAACAGACATTGGATGTGTTTATGTAAGCAAAAACACCTGACAACGGAACGAAGTGTTAATCGGATTTCAAGTAAAATGAAAGGGTGCGATGAGCCAGAGCCATGTCACATTACCATCTTTTACCCTGATCTTACGAGATCTCAGGACCTAGAAAAGAGTGGGCCTGGTCAGTACAGTACTGGAATGTGCAGTACGGAAAACCAGGATGTGACTGCAAGTGGTGATGATGGACCTGAATATGGCACTATTCCAAACCAACACCTTAGTATGGAGACCAGGGAACATGCGCTGAAGGAAGTAACATCCTTCAGTGGAGCCCTTACATCAACATCCTGACTATTTAGTCATTAAAGACTCCATGGTTCTGTTCGTAGGAGTAGGGATGTTAAGAAGCCAGATTGGATTCTGCTCTGGGCTTGCACAATTTGACCTTCCTCAAATCCACCCTTAATTTAAATAACCCTGTAGCTTCTTACTTCTCAAAGTGATCTATACTACAGAGGGGTTGGTTCATATTGGCTGCCATGTGTCACCTAGTAGGTGGGTGCTGCACTATAATGGTGGATTAAATGGGACCCCTTCTACATGTAGAACACCTTGGGATTCTTTAGGATAAAAATATAAATTGAATACAATTATTAAACTATTATTCTTATGCATTCATTTTTTCCCTTCAAAACCTGAAGGCAGTGATAAGCCCCTACCAGCACATTATATATTTTGAAATATGTAATACATTAAGGCTTCTGAATTCTTCTCATCGATCTGGTAGACTTACACCATGGAAGCTAAACTACAGCAATCACTTTCCATTACAACCAAGAATAATAAGAAAGCTTTACAATCTTAAAAGAATTGTAAAATAATTACAAGAATGTCGAAATTTAAATGTAATAAATGTCTGATCAGTTAGTAGTTTGAAGTTTTAATTTAATCCAGTCCTACAGTACATTTAAAACTAAATCTTGAAAGCAAAAGCTGAGATTTTAATACTCTATTTTAAATATTCACAGGTATTGAAACAAAGGGAAAGTACATTTAATCAGTTACTCTTTCAGCTATTTTGTTTGATAATAATTAGTTACTGTACTGATTAGTTCTTTGATAATGATGAGGTACCTATACAAAATGGTTAAAATGCAAAGACTTCTTCTGCATGTTTTCGCATGAGTTTGGAATCACATATACAGTTTTGTTACATTAGCCTTTTATTTAAATAATTTTATTTTGGAATTCAAAATAAAATGCCACAAAAATCTCCACACAAAAAAAACTGCAATGTGGTAGAAAAACATCAAGGATCTTTAATTACAATAAAAATAATGAGAATGTTAATACCCTCTGTGATACTAAAAAAAAAAAGAATCAAGAGATTTCATGCGCGATGTCAGTGAAAGCACCACTGCTATTCATTTTTAATGACTCATGGAGCCCAGTGCTGTTGCTCACCTTAGTTAGGAGATAAATAATTGCCTCCTGAGGGAAGCAGAGGGGCCAACTCTGTCACGTCAGAGAGCTTAATACAGCTTTCAGTAGTGGTTCCTCACTAGATTGCTGATGGAAGCTAACAATTCTGTTTCGTGCTCAGTTGAAAAGGAGTTTTCCATAGACAATGTAGCTCTGATAAAAATTGCTATCAGGAGTTATCTACTGTAACCCTAACTGTATAGAGTGAATTATTGTGGATCTGCACAAATAAGGGTTAATAGTTTACACAATGTTCATGATAAATACTGTGTAATTCTTTTTCTTTTTCCGGTTGCTCGTGGTTAACTTTTAACCTGAAAGAAGAAATCCAATCCATTTTATGGTGATTAGTTTGTTAAACGTTATAATTGCACCAGCTGCATTTCTGATAGCATATTCAAAGGGAAACGCAGGTTTAAATGTAGTGGTAATTTTGAAACTACTGCCGGGATGTGACCAGTTAACGTATGGACAGCTATGATAGAAACTGACCATCTGCGACTCATGGACTTCACATCCCTTTCAGATATTATTGATAATACGGTATGTGACATACAGTATACTGTATATAAAAAGTGAACTAACTACTGTACATATTTAAAGCATCAGATTTCTTTAATAAATGTTATATCAATTAATTGGGTTGATAAAACACATTTAAATAATTATGTCATATGTTTTAATTGTATTTTATTGCAAATTGATTTTTTCAATTTTATATTTCAAGGTAGGATGCCTTCAAAGAAGCAAACCATACTTATCCGTATGAGGGGCATTCAAGGGTTTTTGTAAGTCTTTGGAAGTTCACCTTGAAAGCCCCAAATAATTCTATACATGGGTAAAGTGCAAAATTAGTGTGTCTCTGGATTTTGCAAGACTTTTAACATAAAATCAAAGATGGATAAATGGATTATTTGAAATTGAGGTCAAAACAGCATGTTAAAAACTAAATATGTACTGTAAGCATAAGAGAAAATAAAAGCTCAGAAAAAAAACTACAGTATATACATGTATTCATAGGCAAGATATTTGTTTTGTGCATTATAATTATTTTACATGATACTGAAATATCATATATTTTACAATTGAAACAAAAACAAAAGATTAATTACAATTTTATAATCTACTGTAAATGTAACAACTTACATTTCAGGGGGAAAAAATAACGGACATGTCTACTGTAATATCATGGATCTGAGTTAGTTTAATAAATGAAAAAAAATAAAGGGAATAAATATATTTAATGCAACCATATAATGACCGATGATAAACCGGCTTATTGTTTTTTTGTGAGCAATAGACGACTATGAGTCGCTCTAACGATGCATCCCGTTAAGATCAGCAATTATTATTGTATTGCCGCAGGAGAGAGAAAAAAAAGACACCGGTTATTTCGTCTCACAGAACAAGAACAGAGAGCGCACCACACGATTTGATACCAATAAACTAGATAATAATGAAAACCAAGGAATCAGGCACTTACCATTTACAACAGTACAACCACCCGCACAATGATCACATATGATTAGATGGTAGCAGAATTTTCTTCTTATTGACTACTGATATTCGTCTTTTACTTTTTCTTGCGTGCACAATACGATTTGCTTCAATGCACAAACACTACAAAAGCAGCTTCTAGGTAAACCGTATCTAGATGTGAAACGTACAGTACGAACCGGCAGATGCTGCATCCACACACTTTGCGTGAGTAGGAGAACAGCTCTTCCGGCTGCTATTAGAAACAGTGGTGCAGGGCTAGTCTCACAGAGTAACAGCAACAACGTGACTTCACTCAGCCAATCGTTCCCACATGGATTAAAAGAAGGGGGATTCGACTCGGACTGGCACCAGGAAATGCAGCTTTTGTGCTGTAGAGTCAGTGCGTACAGTATAATGTAGCTGCGTTTTCAATGGAAAAATCGGAAAACGATACAGGGACGTTAAGATTTCTGTGTACACTGTAGGCTATGTATAGTATACACTGACGGCTGGCATTTTTGGTGTATTTTGCACCCCCACCTTATTAAAATGTTTAATTTATAATAAGAATTGCTTACACTTACAGTACATAGCGCTTTTCTGGACACTTCACTCACGCCCTTTACAGATAATGGGGACTCTCCTCCACCACCACCAATGTGCAGCATCCACCTGGATGATGCACCGGCAGCCATAGTGCGCCAGAACGGTCATCACACATCAGCTATCAGTGGGGGAGGAGAACAGTGATGAAGCCAATTCATAGATGGGGATTATTAGGAGGCTATGATTGGTAAGGGCTAATGGGAAATTTGGCCAGGACGCCAGGGTTACACCCTTACTCTTTCGAGAAACGCCCTGGGCTTTTTAATGACCACAGAGAGTCAGGACCTCGGTTTTACGTCTCATCGGAAGGACGGCGCCTTTTTACAGTATAGTGTCCCCGTCACTATACTGGGGCATTAGGACCCACAGAGACCGCAGGGTGAGCGCTTCCTGCTGGCCCAATTAACAGTTCTTGAAGCAGTAGCCTTAGCTTTCCCCATCCAGGTGCAGTACTGACCAGGCTCACATCTGCTTTGCTTCAGTGGGTTGCCAGTTGTGAGTTGCAAGGTGAGATGGCAACTAATGTTTGCGCTGTGGAAAATTCAATAGAATAATTCTTCAGACCCTAATTAATCTCAGGTTTTTAATTTTCTCCTCTATGTGGCAGTGTCAATGGCACCGCCCTTAAAAATGTGAGAAAATTATTAGTACAGTACATCCCCAATTTCTGTATACAGGATAAACGATTAGTCAACTGGAAGACATGGGAACAACACAGTATAGTCTATAGACGGGTGACTGAAATTAGGTGAATTTGTGGTTGTGAGCTAAAGCTAAATTGCAGTTCAATTTAGTTTAAAATGAATATACAGCATACAACTCCCATCTGCACTTAAATATAAATTAATTTTTCACACAGGAGGCCATTTTAGGTGTCTGCAATAAAACCAATAGAAACATTTAGATGTACAGTAGCAGCAAATGTGTTGCAAGAGCAACCAGTTTGATGTAACTGATCACTGGGTAAACTAAAATAGCTAGGGTAATGTCGAATTTCCATCCATCCCTTTTCTGCTTCATCTAATTCAGGGTCAAAGGGGAGCAGAATATATCCCTGCAAGCAACAGGGAAAAGGCTGGGTACACACTGGACGGGATGCCATTCCATCACATAGCAGACACACCAGGGCCAAGTTTCCCAGAAGTAAATTAGAAGTCCCAATTTCTCAGGCCGGATCTTAAAATCTTAGTAACAAAATATTGCAAAAAAATTTACACATTTCGAATTAAGCATAATATAGTAAACTTTCTGAAAGTACTGCATGCTTGCCATGTCGTTGCAAACTGTTTGTGTCACCACAGGCGGGAGAGAAAGTTTGCGAGAATTGTGATAAACTGTCCCTCCCTGGTCACTAGTCACTGTAATGACTAATACTGTATAATGCGATTTACAGGCGAATAAGTACAGATTGTGCAGCAAATATTTTACCACAAACAATGTTCCAATTATTCCGTTTGCATTATTTTAATTTAGTGTACTTGAGATCACAACCCCATCCTTCCAGCACATGGATGATATTCCCAATAAAGGCATGTGAAATCTTGATCTTGACGGGTCAGGCTGTCTGCAGCTTTTCCAGGTGTGCTCAAAACATCAGCACCTAAATAGGAGAATCTAAATTGGTCCATTAAGCCAATAATGAGCTGATTTAGATCTACAGTATGAGAGCTGAGTTAGAATGAAGCCATGCAGAGACAGAGGACTTTCACAAATTAGAATGGTCATTCCTCATTTCAACATTCATGTAACTAATGTTTCCATTTTGCCAGAATGATGAACCCTAAACCACTCTCCAACTGTGGTCCAATGAAGCCCCAGTCTTGCCAGCCTAATATATCATTATGAGTCAGCATTTCTTTTTGCATTGAGAACACTTGCAAAATATTGCTCTTTTAAATTATTTGATCAACTAAAGGAAGTCTAGTCCTTGACAGCAGAAATCTTTGTTAAAAATTATCTCTAAATTCTTTAATTCAAAATCATCTGTTTAATCACAGTTGGTTTGTTTCATGTTTATAAAATAAGTGATATAATTGGTACCGATTATACACAGATATACACAGAAATATATAGCATATGTCTCCTTTGTGAGTTTTGGAGAGCCCTCCAATTCCATTTCAAGAATTATGTTTGTAAATGAAAAATCAAATTGGATAAAGTGCAATGGTAGAAATGTCAACATGATTAGTTCTGGTACATAATAAGAAAAATATTATCTTTTACATATTATTGTATTTTCTCAGGGAATTTTAATGACTTAAAACAATGTGGAGGGGGAAAGTAGAGGTCAAACTATGGAACATGGTTTTATGTGGAGACTAGAAATAACCTTGGCCGATTTGTTTATCAATGTCCAGCAGAGGGCAGTGCTTTATTTTGAAACAAAGCGCGCTATACTGTACCTGACCTATTCTGTTAAATGTGTATTTTAGAAAGTAGAACTCTTATCACATTATTCAGCCTTGTATTCAGTGGGATGTTGTACCCCTCCAAAATGTGAAATCTGAAAGCTACTAAAATGTGCACCCGCTTTACACATGCAACAGAATGTAAAAAAAAAGCATACTCATACGAAAATACAATAAAGTGCTCTAGGTAACACAGTAAGTTACACAGTAAATCATTGGTTTTATGGACTAATAGCAGACTAATAGAGGGGAAGGGGTGTCTGAAATTGAAAAATGTGCCTTGAATCATGAATTACGCATTTTCTGCCCCAAAACCCACTATTGTATGAGAGTATTATACTGCGCCAAAGAACGCGGTGGCTCGACGCCATCAAAACGGACACTGGCTTAGGCATAGAACAGCTGAAAGGGAAAGTCCAAGACCGGAAAGCGTGGCGAAAGATGGCCCATAGAATCGCCGAGAGTCGGATCCGACTGACCGGATAACATCATCATCAATATACTGTACATACTACACACAGTATACATATGTACACGCTTCATGGATCGTTTGACTTATTTTTTTAATAATTACAATCAATTCAGTCAATGAAAATCATAAATATACATTTATTCCAGATGGCGTAAATATAATGTATAAAATATGCTAAAGCATATAAAACACAAATTAAACACTCATCATCAGCAATTGACCTATAGGACACCATTGATTTTCCTGAATTTTAAATCTATGTAGTATTTATTATAACCTGTTTTAATATTGGTGCATTTCTTCATTTTAGCTGGGAAAATTAGCTATTTCTGATTTTACAGACAAAATTCCCCTTTAGATTTTGTCCATGAAATCCAAAGTTGCTATTGTACACTTTATGAGCTGTGGATGAAATTGTAGTCACGTTCGTTCAGGCTTTGGCAGGAACACTGATGTTTGGTATTCTACTGCAAATCAAGTGCAAATTACTTGATGAGCAGAAGTAATATGAACAGGAGTAGAGTAGAGAGAGAGTAGAATAGTTTATTGCCATACTTACATGTACGTTGTAATTCTTAATTGTGCTGATCACTAGGGATATTCACAGTACAACAGACAACATCACATAATGTAGACAATACATTACAAATATAATAAATAATAACAGCAACCATAAATGTGTTGTGGACAATAAATATGTAGTAGTGAGAAAAAACACTGAAGAAAGTATTTAGAAGTCGTCCTACTTTGACATAACTTATCGAGTGTGGGGGATGAGGCTTTTTCCAGCGCTGTCAATCCTTTTTAATGTTGGTCTGTATGTTTTCAAGCTCCGTGGAGTTTATTTTTGGTCATAGCTATTTATATGACACGCAGGAATTTTCAGATAGCTTGTTCTAGATATTTGTAAAGGAAACTGCCTCATGTTCATTTATAAAACACCAAGTGTAGCAGCAGCATCAAGAAGGCCTTCAACCTACATGATTATTTTTCATTCTACCACAGTACAAAATGCAGTACCACAGAGCTGGACGCAGTGAGCTACCACAGCAGTATAGTTTACGAATTTGGCATCATAATCTTAAATTGGTGTTCCAATCATCGTTAATTAATTTTCATAGCTTTTAGTGTCATTTTTTGACGTAGTTTATAACCCAGCTTGGTTTATTTCTAATTCTCTGTCAGGTACATCATGTTTGCTGAGTGGGAAGCAAAAACGACAGCAAGTGCTAGAATGAGCAATGCCTTACAGCTCAGCGGTGAAGTCATAAGCCCGGGAAGCAAAAAGAAGGCTTTTAAAAAACGTTGCAGCTTGTGTTGCTTTCTAAATTGCTGAAGGTTAATTGATTATAGAGCAGATGTATGAAGGTCCAGTAAGATGCATGAAATTGTGATTTAGTCCCTTTTTCCAACAAGTGGTTTCAACACAGTGTTCCGGGATTTTTTCAGAATTTGAAAGGTTAAAGTTCAAATGGATTTTCTTTTGGCTAAGAATTAGAATCAGTACCAGGCAGACATTCAGCTTTAAAGTTAAGAGTATGTTACCAGTGAGGCATGGAGGCACAGTGGTTAGCATTTGGGACCTGGGTTCAATTCTGAACCTGAGGTGCTACCTGTTTGTATGTTCTCCCAATGTTTACGTGGTTTTCCTGTGGATGCTTCTGTTTCTTCCCACAGGCCAAAAACATTACTAGTAGGTTAATCTGACTTCTGGAATATCCAGCCCTGGTATGAGTGTGTGCAGCATGCCTGTGTGTGCCCTACAGTGGACTGGTGTCCCTTCCAGGGTGTACCCTGCCTTGCGCTGCTTCCTTGCTGGATAGGCTCCGGCTCTCCCACAACCATGTGCGGGATAAAGTGGTTTAGAATATGGATGGAGTATTTTGCCATACGGGAGCTACACCATGTTGTTTAGAAAGACTCGTCCAATGAGGATTTTATAGCTGCTGGCAAAACCTTTTTGTTTAGAGAAAACAAAACTGGATTCAGAGCATATAAAAACCAGTGAGCACAACAGTGCCTCCTGTGAGTTTAATTAATATAAATTGTGAATTTTGCTTTGGCTCAAAAATATGGTGATAGATTTATAGAAGACTTAACATGAAAATACAATTTCATCTAGGTAGGATTAAATCTTTAAATTACTGTAATTTACTATCAAATCACAAAACCGCTTCAGATTACTTCAGATTCTAATATTATTTTGGGATTTTTTTATTTAATGTCTTGCTTCAGTCTGAAGATGATAGAAGACAATAGTAAGATGAGCTAGAAAAAATAATGTTAAATATGTTTTTCCATTATTCTTTTGTTCCATCTATCCACTCATCACCCATTAGTAAAAAAGCTAATTCCTCATTAGAGTCCCAGTAACACTGTGTGTACCCTGGAAACAGCAAAAACGACGACACTTTGGACAGGACCACCCTGTGGAAGGGCATGTTCCAGAAAGTTTTTATTTTGTGATAAATAGTGACGGCTAGTGGCCATAGCATGTACTGTAATACCCTCTGCTGAATACAAGTAAAGACGTGTTATTCTCATCATTGAGCAAAATACTGTTTAATTTATTTATCCTCTGATTATCCTATCATTCCACCAGGCTTTGAATATTCATAATTTCTTTTTATTTTTGCTTTAATTGTGTGAAATATGTTGTGTACATATAATAAACATCAATTGAAAGTGCCATGACTGCAAGCTTTGAGGCAAAATGTGAACTTTGTGTAAGAATCTGAATATTTAATTGATTAATAATTTAATAAATCTCTCTAGAGAGAAGAGCTGGAACCTAATTTTTATACAGGTAGGTCCCCCCTCTTGCTGGTGCTTAAGGAAATGTCCTAGGCTGAAGGAACTGAAGGAACTTTTCTCTTTTACTAAGACGTTTGCAAGGGGACTTCATACAAGTATAAAATATCCTCAAGGGAGCTGATACTGGACTTCTTCAGAATTAAGGGTAAAAACAAATCAGAGGACACAAGTGAAAACAACATAAAAGTGCATTTAAAACAGTATAGGAGACACTCCTGTACTCTTGAGGTTGTGGGGATGTGGAATAAGCTACTGTATGTTCCAGCAAGGTTGTCAAAGATAATACCCTGGCTCTTTCAAGAAACGGCTGTATTAGGTCTTTGAAATCAATTACATATTAACTACTAAACAGGCTAGATGGACCAAACAACCAGCCTCCTGTAATTGATCATTTTTCTCATGTTCTACAGAACAGGCTAAATCCAGTTTTGGTTAGCTTCTGATATCTGATTAAATCAGGCTAGAAGTTGGGTAAGGCAGGTTCATAGTAGAAAAATATTTGTAGAGGTCTGTCAATGCCAAGTGGAATACAGCCGTTTTGTTGCCAGATTCTTAGACTTTCCTAAAACAATTCATCTGACAGGGTTTGGGTATGCAGACTTCACAAATTGTCACGGAAGCCAGGGGCTAGCCATGGAGAGAGACCGGTGAGATGGTAGGACCCTATGCGTAGCGGTAGGAACGGAGCGAACGAGAAGGTTCGTCTGGGCTCAAGGTATCGGGCAGAGCTGGAATGAGACATAAGCCCTCAGGTAGCGGACATGGGGCGACCTGGTGAGGTGAGCCTCTCGACAACCAATCCCAATGCCGAGCGAGGAGGAAGGAAAAACGTGGAAATACAAAGCCCCAGACATAAGACACACCGGAAGTACAAGGAAAGCACTGAGAAACTAGGAACAGGACAGAGCAGAACCGCCCTCCAGCTGTGAAGGGCTTTACAGTATCCCCCCCCAGGAGTGGCTCCTGACACCCCAAAAATATATAAGCTGCACAGCACAGGGGGGAGGAAAAACCTCATTTTTTCCACAGCTACCCCCTCCTCTGGGGTAAAAAGCGTTAACTGGATGAAGGAGGGAGGGAGAGGGCGGGTAAAGCTCCAGAGGAGCAAGACCACAAAAAAACAGACAAAACCTGTAACAGAAAGCACACACGGCAAAAAATAAGCCTGACGGAACAGGGGAACAAAAAATACCTAAAAAATGGCTGCCAAAAAATAGGGAGTGGGCGCAGGAGTGGACAAAATATGAAAAGTAAAAAAAATCACACACAAAAATAGCCCCCGATGGAACAGGGGGACACGCAACAATAATAAAACCAGGGAGACAAGGAACCAAAAGCCAGGTAGGCCAGGAAACCAGAAGCCAGGGCGGTCAGTAAAACAAAAGCCAGGGAAAGACATAAAGGGAGACAAGGAACAGAAGCCAGGGTGGCCAGGAGACCGCTCACGGTGTCCAGGGTAGGCTCAGCATTCTGTCATGGAGCCATGATTCATGTCAAGGAGAGAGACCGGCGAGACGGTAGGACCCTATGCGTATCGGTGGGAACAGAGCGAACGAGAGGGTTCGTCCAGGGATCGAGGTATTGGGTGGAGTCGGAATGAGACATACTGTAAGCCCTCAGGTAGAGGACATGGGGCGACCTGGTGAGACAAGCCTCTCGACAACTGATCCCAATGCCGAGCGAGGAGGATAGGGATACCAGGAAATATAAAGCCCCAGACACAAAACACACCAAAGTACAAGGAAAGCACTGGGAAACTAGGAACAGGACAGAGCAGGACCGCCCTCCGGCTGTGGATGGCTTGACACAAATGTTATTTATTCTTCCCAAATAAATTCCCTATTGACCTGTGATAATGGTCAACCAAAAATGAAAGTACCCTTGAATATAAATTATCCTCAGCTTAGATGCTACCATTATGTAGTATACATGAACAGGGTTTTTGAGAAAAAAATATGAAGATTAGAACTTTAGGACAAAGTCATGACCAATCTAGGGGGAGTTAGAAACTGTGTTTTGAGTTTTATTTAAGAAAACTTCATTTTGACTTCCTAAAATTTAAATAGTACATTAAAATAGTTAAGTATTTAAACAATATACAATACAAAAACAATATTTTTGTATTTGTATTTAAACAATATACAAATACAAATATACAGTTTTGTATTTAAACAATATTCAAATAATATACAGTAATGTACAATTTAGTACTAAAATATGAAATATTTAAATATATGAATATGTAGTTATAGGTTATTAGTAACCTTAAAATAGTACAGAGTAATGAAATATAAAATTAGTGTTTAATGACTATATGCTGTAGAAGCTGAATTTGGAATGAGCTGTCAGTAGAGGGCACCTGGATTCCACATTTGGCATAAGTGCAGATGTTTTTACATTACAGGCCTGTGAAATGCAGTATATGTCCCTGCCTCCATAAACGATCTCTGTAGTATCTCACACAGACATTTTCAAAAGGGCAGTACATTTTATGAAGGTAAGGTCTGCAGAACAGAGAATGACTAGGGATTACAGTTTTACAGGAAAAAGATAGTAAACTGACAATGTACCACTAGCCAAAACTAAGTCAAACACTATATGGACATGGTAGTGAAAATAGAATATCATTCAATGCAAAGTATGTATTGCAGATTTAGTTACTGGTAATATACTATATATATACTGTATATTAAGCTTTTGTTTTCCTGTTGTACTACTGTTTTGAAGATTATTTTTAGAAAGGTTCAAATGAGAGGAAGCCATTTTGTCCATTACTTTGTTTTCAATGAGAAGTTCTTCCATAATTCAAAATGTCATCTACAGTGTACAGTATAACTCTCCCTTCTACTAAATAACTTGTGGTATCCTTTGTCACTAAAGTATGTCTCATGATTTTCCCAGTGTTTTAGATTTCTGATTTGTCTATAATTGTGACAAGAACATACTCTAAGGCATTTCAGGTATCGTGTTATAAACAAACATAAATATTTGGCAATCTTAAACTTTATTTTATACTTGTGCTTTCAAAAGCAATCATCTCAGTTGGGTTAAATCTAATTTTTACATAACATATGGCCTACTCTTTTAAAATAATTTCTTTTACTGGTCTTTTATAACTATCATACTGTATAGATAGGCATTTACCTTCACTATTTAATTGTAGTGATACATTGCTTTACCATTATTTGCATTTTCTTTATACATAAAATCTTTGCATTATCATATCTGAGAATATGGTTCTCAAAATGTATTTATTGCTGAACAATAAAAAAGGCAGACATAAGCAGTATGAAAATGCATGTTAATGACTATGTTCAGTGGGATCCATGGTTGTAACAGCTAGTGCTGCCAGAGCCATTTTCTTTAGGACTGCCCATTCATTTAAGTTGGAAAGGTCATATTAGTCACACGCCATAAATACTATGACACAAATCTGACACCACAGAAAGACACCAGATCCACATCTAAACATTCATGCTGTGAAATTTGTGCCCTCAGTTGGACTGCCCTGACTAACAAATTACGTCGCACTGTGAACTGAAAAATTAAGAGCAGGCTGCAAATACAGTACCCTCCAATCTAAAATGGCGGTAGAAAAAAATAAATTTTCAAAGTAAGGCAGCTATTTTATTACCTTAAAAACTCATTCAAATGTTATATTCTTCTTTTTGGAAGTGTGTCTTGCTTTTTTATCTAGTAGTGTGGTAGACATCTGTGAGTAATATGAAAAAATCTAATATAGTCACTTTTTCCAGCAGTAAAAAGTAGCAAAAAATTCTACAGTCTCCATCTGCTCTTCCATTTAATTTAAGATCTGGACACAATACCAAGCCAAATAAGCTAAGTGTGTTTTGAATAAGAATTTGTTGGCTATTTTCTAGTGATTTTAATTTATTAGCTACAGTATTAAAAAGTATTTGTTAAGATACTGATATATCGACTTCATGATATTTCTGTGAAACAGATTACTTTTATTGCTTGAACTTTCCAACTACAGAGAAAGCATGTTGCTAAAGTCTTAGCAATGTTATCAACTGTAAACAGCCACTGGAATTTCTAAGGGTAATTTCATATCAATGGACAAGCAATAGTACCATAGTTTAAATTACTATTATATGGCCAATATTGATAACCAGTTTGTTTAGTGAGGATAGCTTACTTGCCTTTACCAAATTAAAGTTTTTGCAGTCCCAACAGTTGCAAAATATGAGGTATGAAACTATTATTAAAATAGTAACATTTAAAATACCAAATTATATTACTTTATGTGAAGGGAAATACAGTATTATGTTTATTTATTATGATATATATAAAATATATGTTCTTAATGAATTCATGAAAAAAATAAACATTTGAAGACAGAAATTGATTTTTAGTGTCTTTCAATACACTGAATGGTAAGAAAGGTAAAAAATATTTTTTTCAGTGTGATTAACGTGTACCTCCTCTATTAAAGCCCAGAGAATAAATGGGTGGTGGAAATCGTACTTAATTTGCAGTGTTGTATCTTGGTCTAATTATTTGACTAATTAGGCAGATTTTACATTACTTCTACTCCTGTGTCTTTAATCAAATGTATAATTTCAGGCGCAACAATACAAAACTTCGACCAATTAGAGAGCCTGCAGCTTGTGACAACTGAGAGAGTATAAATACAGCATGTACTGTATAAACTCTATATTATTCTTTTAAAAATACATGTTTTAATCCATTACATATTCAAAAATGGAAAAGTACTAAAGTTGTTTTTAATTACGTGATGAAATCCTGTAATGAGAGGAACTCAGAAACTGATAGTTAACTGCTTAGTCAATTCTTTCATGATATGTTAACATCAAACCCAACATGTCTATTGATAAAAATATGAATATTTAGCTGGAAGAAAACAATGGGCTTCAGAGATCTATTGTAGCACAAGTGGAGTAAGATATAGATCTTAATAAGTACCATTGTGAAGCCTGTAAACCACAAAATTAGTTTTTGTTCCTGAAACAAGTCCTTAGCAATATCAACCTTGAGCAAAAGGAGTATCACTTTGGCAGTTGCCTGGGTTGATTTTATGATTGGACAGCAAATAAATTACAAATGCATTGTACCTTTAACATTATTATAATACGATGGGATTAATAGCCCAAACAGAAAACATTTGCTTTATTTCACTAAGATTTTGAAGAGAGAAAATTTAAAGTAACCAAATAACTATAGACTTTTCAGGTTTTCCGATGGGACAGAGCATTTTGTATAAATCTGATGTATTACACCTGTCATTGTTTTCAACTTGTTCTCAAAAATGCTTGATAACCCTGATTATGCAAGAAGTTGTATTGTTCATAAATTCTTCTCGCAAGATTGCAATAATTTATGGGCTTAATGAATTAAACGTTATTCTTTATATGTATGAAAGAGAAAGCTAAGTACAGTGCAGTACTGTGGGTTTTTTTAGAAAACAGATCAAGTTTCAGACATGGGAGCTTTTCTGAAGTTATTGATGCTTATTATATACAGTATATTCAAATTTGTATAAAAGACTGTTAATTATACATCAGATTTAATTACTGAAAGAGCAAACCCATTTTCTCTGGTGCATTTTTATTATTAAACATAGATTCCCTTGTTATCACTAACAATTACTGATGCATTTATTTTTTCATGGAATTTGATCCTAATTTGACTGAAATTATAGCCCTCAATGAAACTGAAAGGCACATACTGTACAATATGAGCAGTGGAGGTAAAGGCTTTTGTCTTAGCCTTTGAGATTCCAATTCAATAGTTTCCGGCTCAATTGATCCTTGATTTTTCACTTGAGGACCCATGGAAAGGTGCCTTTTGACATTTTTATGGGGATTAATTTTGTGGTGTGGATACAGAGAAACAGAGAAAGGGCCTGTTAAAACCAACTGTCTCCTTCCAGTTGTGGCCAAGGCCAAATATGAATCCCAGATTCAAGAGTTAGACATGCATAGACCTATTGTATTGTTCATTCTTCCTGTACATTTAAATTCTTTTTTTTTAATATAAAACAACATAATGTGCTGCCCAGGGTTGTTTCATGCTGTGATTCTTCGCACACATCTGCTAATAGTATTCAAACTGGAGCAACGACAGTCTGCTGAAGAAAATGGACAGTTTGCAAATAAAAAGAAAGAGAAAAGCTGAATGCTAATAAGTGCCAATTTAGGACAGATTTGTGGTAAGTATTCATGTGCACAAAAGAGCAGACAAGACCCTCTCAGCATGTTCTTTCGCTGCCATCAGATGAGAGGAATCTTTTGTTGCTTTGATCTCAGCTGGATTTGATTTTCTGACATTTCCATACTGTAATTTCAATAACGGAGATGAGCTGATCTGTGCAGTTTAGCAGTTCCTCAGCCTGGCGGAACAGAACACATGAACACATGATTTAAATGACTTGTAAACTCCTCTGAGCTGTGCACAAGCAAAACAAAATCCCAGTCATCTGGTTATGTTTTTGGTCTTTTAAAAGTTTGCATTGTTTTGTTTATTGTGTCACCAGGTTAAAGTAATTGCCTCTAAGAAGAAGCTCAAAGTGGTCCCATTAAAATATTAAAACACCGTGTTAAACAAAGAAGTTCACAGTGCTCACTTCCTAACAGTTTGGTTTCCCAGTAGGCAGCTTATTAAAAGTAACGTCTGATTCCACAAAGAATCAGCGCCATAAATTATAACATTAAATTCTCATCCAATTATTCACCATAGCAACCAAACACTATTACATGAGAAACATGAGAGGTCATGTACAAAGCTACTTTTGCCTTCTCCATGGTAATACAAAAATACTGCTTCTACAGATCCAAACTGGATATCCTTGTTCTCATCAAATAAATCAGTAAAACATCACAGAGGTGTATTAACAGTCGTGAGAATGATGGTAAGTTTATGAATGAAAAAATAATGTTCCATCTATTAGGGCTTAAGTTTTTTATATGATGGATAGATATATACATTTTGTAGACAGGGAAAAGGAAGTTTTAATGTTGTTAAATTATTTTTAAAAATTGTAATAGTTTATTTCAGGATAATTTGACCAAGATCTTTCTTTAGTTGTTCAAAAAGAAATGTAACAACAATTTAGACATTCCACTTAGATTCCCTGACCCCATGAGTTGCAATTCACCAAACCTTTACATGATAAACCTTTGTCAATAATCACCATCTGAGCAGTGTGTCAGTAATATTGAACATATATTTTCTGCAAACGAAAGGAGAGTGAACTGATCTTCAACCTTGGGACTCAGGACTTGTGAGCTTCTTGGAATTTACATAGTATTCTGACATCATGACAACATCATCTAAATAGCTGAAGAAGCTCTTTTTATTTGAAATATTATTGGATTATTTAAACCTTACATACAACATGAAACCTTCCTTTCCAAAAATTTATTTTTCCAAAGCAGTTGAACTTCTCTTAAGACTAGAAACATCAATCTTCCAGTGCAAATACAGTATGTAATGTAGCACTATGCCAGTTGAAAAGAAAATATAGCTCCTTGTTATAAGTGTTGTTATTTTTCACTCTTGGTTTTATAATATTAATAATAATAATATAATTCCTTGATGCTTGATACACAGTAGCACTTTTCTGGACAGTCCACTCAAAGCACTTTACAGGTAATGGGGGACTCTCCCCCACCACCACTAATGTGCAGCCTCACCTGGATTGGTAAGGGCCAATGGGAAATTTGGCCAGGACTCCAGGGTTACACTCCTAATCCTTTCGAGAAACACCCTGGGATTTTGACCACAGAGAGTCAGGACCTTGGTTTTATGTCTCATCCGAAGGACGGCACCTTTTTACAGTACAGTGTCCCCGTCACTATACTGGGGCATTAGGCTCCACATAGACCGCAGGGTGTGCACCCCCTAATGGCCCCACTAACACCTCTTGAAGCAACAGCCTTTTTTTTTCCTCAGGAGGTCTTCCATCCATGTACTGGCCAGGCTCACACCTGCTGAGCTTCAGTGGGTTGCTAGTTGTCAGTTGCAGGGTGATATGGCTGCTGACTATAACAATGTCCATCCTTGGCTTTCATCATGTGTTTAAAATACTATATATTAATTTGGAGATGTTTGAAAAAAGATAGCAAGATTGATTTAAACTTTCTTCTTATTAGCATACTTCTAATCATGAATCTGAGCCCCAATACACTAAATACTGATTCACAAAGATGTTATTTGAGAGCCACAGGGAAAAGTCTTCTAAGTAGCAGCTACTGTAGATGGGAAGCCAGCTTCATTAAACCTTTGCTTTGCTCAAACAGGCAACTGTAAGGATTTCAGTACAGGAGTACATATGAAAGGTGTAGTAGTGTTAATAATTGTAATAGTATTGATAACCATAATTCCATGTATTACATCTGAAAGGATCCCCCAGCACTTTGCATAAAAGAGCTTAGCTGTCACATTGGTGATGTGTGGTAGTCATTACACACCAGTAGACCCACAATAAAGATCAGATCAGGTAGATACAGTAAGTGAGAAACTACCGCACCAATTACTGTAAAGGGCAACACTACTGTAGACAGGCCAGGTTATACAGGTCCAGAGTGCAATTTAACCAGGACCCAGGAGTTAGATCTTCTATTCTTATGAAAAGAACTGTGGAAACTTTAATGTCCATGTCATCAGATTTCCATTTAACTTATCATACGGCATCATTTTAAATATTGCATCTCTTACTGCAGTATCCTAAATCACCATACACTGATTTTGGAAATTCTGGTCTAGAGGGAAGAGTGCCACTCAATGATCAAGCAGTACCTCTTACAGCTGGAGCGTAGTTTTCATTAATTCATGAACATCTTATCTTTTCAAATATTTTCTTATATTTTCAAGTCTAATAATATCAAGCTAAATGGTGGTGACAGTATGTCATGCAGTATGCAATTGATAGGATATTTGTTCTAATTTATGTAAAAGCAGTTAGATATATCATTTACAGATGCATTCCTCTATGGGTTATTTATCATTGGCAATAAATCCTGTACTTTCCTGCTGCATTGTTGCTGTGCTTGCTGCTGCTGTTGTTGTATTCATTGGTGGTTAATACTTATTTTTAACATAAAAAGGATTAATTTTCATAAGGTGTCTGAACTGTATGTAAAGTAGAGTAGAGATCACACAGTTCTGTCATGATCTATGTGAGTATGGTTTTGTGTATAATTTAGCAATACAGTTTTGAAACAAGCATTTATCTACAGAATAAAATGCCTTACATTATTTTGAAAAAGTAAATAATATTTCACCCAAATAGGATTCTAGTGCTACAAGTGTGAATGATAAATAATGTAGTGCACTTATAAGTACATACACCGTGTTCAAATTTGAGTCCCCACATACACTCACCAATCATGTTCCTGTACAATTGCCTTAGAAAGCCCCTGTAATTTATATGTCAGTCCAAGTACTTAAAGATCATTTGTAGAAAAAAGATTAAAGAAAAAAGGACTTCGGAAAAAAATCTGGAAAAGTGAGTGTGTGTAATCAGCCAAACTTTTACTTACAACAGCAGATTCATTGGTGTCAGACAAATGCATGGATTGTTATTCTCAGTATTGTCCTTCAAAATTACAGTTGATTTGAAATGTTTGAAAACAATAAATTACAGCACACCACTTTAAGAGCCATACTATTATAAATCCTTGCCTTTTAGTGCTTTTCATCCCAAAAGACCCAAAAGTACTTAACTGATAGCAAGGGTCCATTACTGTACATCCGGCTCAGGTGGAGAAGTTAGATAGTACCTTACCAGTTCAATTATAAGGGGTGGTTTAGGTACTGTACAGTAAGACAGATTGTGCAAGCCCAGAGTGCGATTATTAACCAGGAATTGGATTTAGGACCACTACTGTGTTCTTACAAAGAATGCCATGGAATGTTTAATAATCACGCTGTCAGGTCATTAAAGTATCTTTAGATTTATGGGCACAATGTTAATCATTCTTGATTCATGGCAGTAATAAATTAATGAACAACATTAAAGGCAGCATAATAAACTATTTTTTAAAATCCTGTTACAAATACTGTACAAACCTTGAGTTAATTCAAAATTATGGCATTACTGAAATACCCAGTGTAATGGTAGTATAAATGGTGATGATTCTATCTAGACATAGTTTAATCTCATAGAGGCCTGGTGCTGATTTATGGAAAAGGGCAAGTACTTATGTAAGTTTATGAATCCCAGAAATAAAATAATGTCTCCAGGTGGTTCATGTCTGCTGTTGCATTCATTTTGGAGAGTGCTTCTAGTCTGCTGAGTGCTCTGTTTCTCCAAGGAAATATCTCCCTGTTGTGAACTGATAAGCAGTCGATATCAATACAGCTTGTGACCAGGATCTAAATGCAAACATCTACAAGCAATATTTTATAGTCCCCTCAATTTTTAAATTGTGTAATATGAATTCCATTGATTTGAGAGTGTCGTCCATTACATTTATGTTTTTCACAGTCAGTAAAAACAAATACAAAGAAAATTTAAATAAGCATGCTGTTTTTCTAACAATGAAAATGGGCTTTCTTTCAGAACAAGAAGTGCCAGAATAAATTTCCTTTGCATTTAATCTTTTTGTTCTGTGACTAAGGAAGAAATACCTCAAGACAAAAATATGAGAACATGATATTTATGCTCCTCAGGAGCTGTTAAATGACACTGAATAAAAAGGCAAATTTTCAGAAAGGAACAGCAATACAATTTGAACAAAAGTATTCCAACCAGGCTCTTGATGGAGTCTTACAGGATTGATGCCTTTTAAAGGTTTTATTCTTTTTAGAAATATTACATTAGCCTTGTTCACAGGACTAGATGCTGCCCCTTGTATTTTATTTCATTGCTCTTTCTGTATGCAGCATGATTTTGTTTTGGCATTTCAGCACTTCCCATCTGGATGTGCCTTATGATATCAAGTCAAGCTTGTGATGCATTAGGGAGCATCATATAATTATGACAGCTTTGTTTGTATGCTGTGTGATGCTGGGACATGATTAATTGGTGATAGATTTTCACAGAAACCACCACTAACATTTGACAACACAGAGAGAAAATGCCTTTGAGCTCAAAGCTTTTCTAGATTCTCTAAATAAATGTTAATGAAATCAGTGTTTATTTAGCCTCTTTTGGACATTAGCGTGCACAGTGCTTCTTTTATGATAAAGATTAATTGAATGGTGACTGCTTTATAGTGTACATTGTAAACCATAAAACACATTCTCCAAAACAACCTTTATAAAAATACAATTGTGAATACAACAATACAGCACATTTCTGTATGTGTTTTTAGCTAATTAATGAAACTGACATTTGCCTTTTCTTGCTGCTCATTTGCTTTACTAATTATTTCCCAATGTGTTTTATGAGTTGCGGTTTTGGCAGGTTGCCTGTTGAAAAGATTTGGACTCTGTGGAATTTTGCTTGGGTAAATAATGACATATAAAAGTTCATGATGCCCTAAAGCTGTTTTTTTTAAAGTTTAACCCCATACCCCGTGAGAGTGCATTGAACTCAGAGTGCCCTCCTGTACTACAGAAACAGGAAGCTCTTTCACTGAATTTGTCCTTCAAAACAGAAAGGAGAGGTTTAACATCTATGCTGCATGGAGCAAAATCCTTCAAGATATTTTACTTTCTACTCTATAGGAAGCCCTGATGCTCATTATCTTAAGGTGTTAGCGGTAGGGTAACATAATACAGTATATTTCTGAGAAAACATTTTAAATTTGCATTTTTAAAGCATAGCAATTATTTTTATGTAACCAAAATCTGAATAATTGTCCTGCAATATTACAATTTTAAGGTTTTTAGTTGTATTTATAATGGGTTTTTTACTGAATGATATTTATCTGTAAATCTTCTACCACAATGACCTGGTTGCCATTTGAAAAAACAAAACAAAAAAATGATATTAAAACATTTTTGTCTGGTTGGAGATTTACTATGTTTTTTGTAAGTAAGGGAAAATGTGTTTCATGTTGATGAAAATCTTAAGGACATTACTGTCAAATGCTTTTAAATGGAGCAGTTAATAAAAATTATTAGAACACCATCATAAGATTGCTGCAGTTAAACTTTATTATGTAAGTTATTAAGCAAAAATGTAAGGATGACATATACTGTATATGCAGATGAATGTGTTTTGTGTGTTGCATACACTGTATGCACAGTAGTTTAAACTAACACAAAATAGTGTATTTTCGTTTCAGTAGCAGGAAAAGGGCAACAACTGTTTAATAAACAGGCAGGAATAGGGAATCTTGTTGCTGTGGTGGAGTTAATAATGCTTCCAATTTAGTTCATTCAGAATTGTGCACTCAGCATCTTGAATAACCTTGGTCAATATGTTATCTTTCTCACTGTAGAATTTACACGGATAAAAAAACCTGCACTCACAGTAGAACATACGAGTATTAAATAGTGTAAGATGAGTACTCTGGGCAGTCACGGGATACAGCTGAAAGTTACACGGATTCTTTGGGGCTTTGCTAAATAATGCATTCTTAGAAGTACGTGGAGGAGCTTCTGTGTCTCTTCGCTGCTATCAGATGTGTCTATCATGCTTGCTGTTCATTAGTTAGATGTGATCACCCCGCACAAAGACTCCTTAATTCATGCAGGTTTCTTAGTTTGGGCTATGCCAGGTTGACAAGAAAGACAAAAAGGTAAGACACATTCATGTTGCATTCCAGTGTGGTTGCTTAACAAGAGAAATGATGGTTCATTACCAGTTTCTTTTCCGAGAGAATTAAACATAATAACAGAGAGACGATTCTGCCTATGGTTTTAGTTCCAGATTCCAGAGTATCTTAAAGGCATCAATTATGTTGTCTGCACTTTCTTATCACTTTAGTTCTTATGTGGTATCTTATTATATATGATCTATACAGTTCTCTGTGATTATCTTTCATAAAATTCACCTTGTACTGTGTTCTATAATTTATAATCAGGTGAACAAAATATAACTTCTGAAAAGTCCTCTGTATGCCAAATACCTGGAATCATGTGGAAATAGCAGATTTGCTGATAAAAAAAGATTAAAAGTAGTTTTAAAAAAGTTTTAATAGACCTTTTAGATATGCATCGCATTCTTTCATCTTCCCTGTACATGTCCTGGCACTGATCACTGAGAAATCAGTCTGTTTAGCTTGAACAAGCACTGTTAGGTAAAAGAACCATGTGACTTATGTTTTGCTTTGTGTACAGTAGAGAACACAATAATCCAAACAATGTTAATGAATTGTAATTGCGTATTATCAGTTTTGTGTGTTAAACATTTATATTACATTTAAAGTAAACTGCTAATTTAGCCCTTTAAGAGACCCTGGGAGGTGTCCACTAAGGAAAAGGGCGTTTTGGTAAAAAAGCAATAAAACTAACAAGCTGGGGGTCAGGCTAATTGTTAGTAGTTTTCCATCATTTATTTAAGAATAATAGGATTTCCACAATCCTGTCATCTGGGGTCCCGATTTACACAGAAGGATGTGATAGGTATTTACTGTTCTTCCTGTTCTTGTTTCCTGTTAGCTGCAGAATTTCACCCATGGGACCTTCCTGCACTGTTTCAAGGTTACAGCAGCAGTCTTGCTCTTAAAAACAAAGGAGGCTGGGAGTTTCGGGGAATGCCTGAAGCTTACCATAATTCATCTGCAAGATTTTTTTTTTCTTTTCCCATCTTGGATTAATTCATTTTGTAGAGCTGAAGGCAGACCGCAGGAAAAAAAAACCCAACATCCAAGCCTTGGATGCAAGTTTCCTTTTGAGCATCACAGCTACAGTACATGCCTGCCAAGTAACCCAAGTTTGAAAATGATGATTTGTGCAAAATGAAAAACCTGGCTGAAGGCCCAAGCTGGAGAGGTTTAGCAAGCTGTTTGAAATACAAGTGGGAGTCTTGTGACACAGCGATGTAGGCATTCAAGGTTTCACTTGAAAAAGTCAAGTTTTCAAAAGTCTGAAAGTAGCTACATCTGTTTACAGTACATTACCAGGATGCTGAGGCTACTAATGTGCACTTAATGTTGTTTTTAATTATTATTAGACTTTCATTCAGCTCCAACCAGTCTGTATTTTTGTCTTCCGATTGCGCACGCTATAACTTTTAACAGTCATACTGACATCATAGAAAGTGTTACCCTATCAACTGGTGATTTCTCTCTCTCTCTCTTTCCCTCTCTCCCTCTAGTCACAATTGACTTCCAGTTTCAGTACCTAGAGCAGGGGGATACTGTTTCTGCAACGATGGAAACTGAATCAGGAAACGGAACAAGGGCAAATGAGGCTGTGGTCGTAGAACCCACATCCTTATCCCACTTCAGTCCACAGCCGGACAAAGTCAACAATGAAGTTGTCAAAGAAGACCTGCAAGCTGCGAGGAAGATAGAGAGATTTGACATCCCACTAGACAGCCTGAAAATGATGTTTGAGAATACCACTGCCATGAATCCAAGTTCAACACCTAAAAACGTAAGTAAAACAACTTGCAAAAAGTGTAAGTAAAACATAATAGCTTATTTTGTAATTAAAACATACGCTCTGTTCTGATCATACTTGCTACCTTATTGGCCATTTAATCTTAAACCTTAAAATCAGATTATTATAATAAACTACAAGAAATCTATACCCATCAGACATTTGTATATGTTAATTATGCCCAGACTTTCTTCTTTTGGAAGATCTTTCTAAACAAAAGTAAAAAAAAATGTTTCGTTTCAGTTCTTATATGGTTGTTATGTTCTTATAGGATCTTTGAAATGCACAGGAGTTAAGAGAAATGGTTTTCTGTCTGTTTTTCTTTTCAATTTTGCTGTTAATGGGAGACAAAAGCACTTTTTGCACTTCAGTATAATACAAACCTGAGGATGTGAATAATAGCTGTCTGTTACGCTACTGTATAAAACATTCATGAAAATACATACAGCATACATTGATGTAGAACATAGTGGCTTTAGTTATAGGGTAAAGTGCTTTGTTGGTTTCATACACTCCAGTTAATCATCCAACATGTCTTTTGAATTCCATCTTTCACCTCCAGGAAAAATCTTTGAATTAATAGGTCAACACATGAAAGTCTTAGCAAGGTAAGAATTTAAACTCGTGCACGACACCTAAAAACACAAAGGCCACCCATACCTGTAAAGTACAAAGCTTAAATAATATTTTTATAATATTTTTTATCACTTGAAGTTTTTATAGAGTTCTAATCTAATATTAGGAACTGTTGTTAAATTTCCTTCTGTCTGTTGAATTTGTATTCAATAGTTGTCAAGTAAAACCAAAATTAATTGTGTTTGGATCTTTCAGATAAAAGAATCTAAAAGAACTTGATTGTACTAAAATGTAAACTTTCTCTGGCTTATACTGTCTGGTGACACTGTATTTCAACATAGAAAGGGCATGAGATACTTATGCTGGATTTTAAAACTTCAGTTGAAAAATCAGAAAACTGTGACTAAAATATTACTAGGAGCTTCCTGCTAGTTCAGCTAATGGGAGTTTTTCATCTTGGCTTACCCAACTAAAAAAAAAATTAAATATAACACAACCTACTTTAACACAAAATGGGTCAAAGTGTATTTAATGAAATACGAGTGGTCAGGAAGATGTGTACAACTGCAGTTAAAGTTTTCATTCTTTACAAATTTGCAACTCAGTTTGGAATACTCAATGTGAGACAGAGAAATAAGATCTATAACACATGAAGTTTAGACAAGATTGTATTTCCTCTGTGACCTTAGTATGATTAACCAAGTGTGTCATGTACTCTTACAACAATTGTAACAACATATTAAAGCCACTGTGTTGAATAATTTATAAGAAATAAGCTGTAGGGCATAATAGAAACAAAAACAGTTTTACCTGTAATAATATTTTCCAATATACAGACCAATTTGAATCAAAACCATAATTATATTGGCCTGTGAAAGAAAAAGAAAGAGAAATAAAAAAATAAATAAAGATCTTTCCTAATTTGACAGTTTTTTTGAATGTGTATACTTATAGGGAAGTGAGCAAAGTAAACTAGTCAACTAGTATAGGGTCCTGGCAAGCAGGATAAACAATGGCCAGGATGCCAGTCCATCACAGGGACCAGGAAAATTCATTTGTTATAAAAGCTTCCAAACAGACATGTCACCTTCAGTTGATTTTGGAGGTTATCTGGCCATTAGCCTGACTCACCCTACTACTATAGACTTATAGGGTTAGAGATAGTGGTGTAATTGACTGAGATTTTGTAAAGGAAAAACATGGCACATTGTGTTTAATTCATAGTAAGTATCCTTTTAACCAATGTGAAACAGATCCTGTCAGATAAGATATAAATTCAAATTTAGCCAACATATTAGGGTGACATCATTTGACAAATCGCACTATTAAAAATCAGAAGACTTTGTGAGTCTTTCATTCTGCTCTCAGAAAGATAAATGTTTCTCTCTTGTTTTAATGGAGTTTTCTAAAGCATAATCATCTAAAATCAATGTTCTTTACATGAAAAATATAACAGGAAAAAACAAACAGGCAATGATGGAAAGTACCTTATACAGTATCACAGAAAGTTCAGAGTAATTTGTTGTAGCACATCAGATCTAGGAGGCAGATGTGAGATTTTACTTTATTACGTGTATTTTTCTAGGAAGTATTGAGGGTATATCATTCTTAGTGTTCAGATTGCAGTTTGGAGATTTGGAATGATGTTTTATCAAATGTGTCACCTTCCTTATTCCATCACTATAATTCAGTGATGCACAATTATAGTTTTGGGTGTTTTTGCTTCTTCCCTATTAGTAGAAATAATTATAAACTTTTTATAATGATACATATCCACATTACTAAAGCATAAGAACATGAGGAGGCCATTACAACAGGTACCTCCTGTTTTATATTTTAAATGCCCTTCTTGTTAGTTTCCATGCATGCCCCCTGGTTCCTGCTGCACTGTTCGTTCTGTGTCAGGAACGATTTCAAGAATTTGGCTACTTGAATCAGGACCCTTTCCAGTCTTCTTCATTGAAGATCAAAAGGATTCAGTTCTATTAATCTTTCAGTGTAGAACGTCCAGCAATGTATCTGGTTGCTTTTCCCTAGACTGAGCGGTATTCCAGAACAGCAATTTATTTTAAGAAATGTGATACCAAATTATACACAGTAATCTCATAGAAATGCATGGTACAGCATTAAGGTAGCAACCCTTTCAATTTTGTACTTTTAAGATAACGTTGGCTTTTTTATTGTTTCCCTTTTTTTGCAGCAGAAGGTTCTATAGGTTCATCTGTTAGGATCTATAGTGTAAGAACATGGATGAATGAGGCTGTCACCAGTTAAAAATTGCAATTACTGTAGTGCTTTTTTGTTTTTGTATGTACTTTGTATGATTTCTGAAAGGGCATGTGACATTTTAATTGCTTATTTGAGTAGTGCACTAAGCAGCAGTGCCATGTTTTAATAAAATACAACAAAGCAGATTCTTCAATTAGTGTTCTAATTGTAACTGTAATGGCACATTGAGTAATTACTAGGCTAGTGACTGGTCATATCAAAAATGTCGTGCTACCACCCCTGTGGCAGACAGACCATTCATTCAGGCTGCTGTACTTTTATGTGTCACACAGTAACTCCAATGTGAATTTCCACACTGTCATGTGCAAGAAAGAGATGTAAAAAGAAAGAGAAAATGTATTCATAGCAAAGCAATCCTAAAAATCATTAAAACAACCAAGACTTAAATTTTTTTTGTATTATTTACTTATAACTGCATATACAACTTCATAAGCTGTTATTGCCAACACTGAGATAAAATACTCAAAGTATCACATTCCTTCCTTTTTGTTATCTTATGAAAACAGGGATAATATACATGTCTACCTAGAATCTTCTGTCCTCTGCGGATTCACTGAACTGACTGTAGAGCTGATATACAGTAGGAAAGTAACCTTAAAATAGCTCTGGCACAACTATTAGGTGGCAGTCAGTGTTCTGTAGATATGGCACAAAGAGAAAAGAGCATAATACTATGTTATTTAAGGATAATTGGGAGGTTTATGGTTAAGATCTGATTTTAAACTTAAAAATAATACTTAATTACCATGTCCAGTGCAACAGAAAACAGCTGAAACTTCTCAGGCCTTCCTCAGTGGAGTGATGTGTCCTGTGTGGATACAGCCCTTCCTACATTGGCTCACGTTCGATGTGTATGCCAATGTTCTGGCTATTCACGGAAGGGAGGATGTGGAAAAAAAAACAAAGAACAAACAAGATCTCCTGTAGAGCTCTTATGGCACGCAGTTAGTGTGGAGGTTTTTACAGTTTTTAAGGTAGCTTAAATGCTGCTTTCAAAAAGATTTTCTAAAAAAACAAACACCTATCACTCATGATAAAAAAGTATCACCAAGAATTTGGAGCAGTACTATAAACTGGGAGTGACTCCAGTCCACAAGCAAACATGGAACTCAGGAGTTCTGCACTGCCACACCACCATGTCGCTCTGGGTCACTGATAACTGGAAAGAAATAAATGTCCAAGGGTTCCAGACAAATTCAGTAAACAGGGCAAAGCAGACATTGTTGTAAAGCAATGTTTAGAAAATGTTTGGCCCATTGCAAAATTAGTTTATTTCTGAAAAAGAGATGATAAAGCATAATGATCATTTTAAAAAAGTACACTAGTTGTGATTATGAGGCCTGATTATATTTCTTTTTAACAACACCTGTGTCATAAGTATACTTTTATCCTTGGATAACTTCTATGACTTCAACCCAAAAAGACTGCAACAGGAGCAGTTTTTGAGTATTTTGTCTTTTTATAAAATGTTCTAACTGTGATTGGCTAAAAATATATGTTTTTTACTTGATTCCCACTACTAACTGTATCTATAAACATATACGGAGAGGCAATAAAAAGTGTGAGTTCTGTAAGTGAAACCATTTTATGACACCATGAAAGTTCATGTGGCAAATACAGTACATCGTTTGTTTGAATTTATCAATGGATCACACAGAGGAAACAACCGCAGTTCAATGGCTGGGAACTAGTAAATGTCATCAAGTAACAGGTGGGACTGACTTGTGCCCTGGCACTTTTCTGAAGTTTAAAAGACATTAAATGACACAGATGTCTCACAAATGTTTATGGGAGAGCTATCCTATGATGCTGTAATGCCTGCAACATCTTTATAATGGTCTGTCATGTGGGTTGTTGCTGCAGAACATAATGCCTCCACCCCCAGGTGTTTGGTTGGGATTCATATCAGATGGTTTTGAAGGCCAATATGTGTAACCCTAACTGTGTGCGCACTGTCGGCTGCAAAGTGAATTGTCTGTGTCTGTCAGCTTCAACTAACAGTGGAGGAAAACCTAGTCACAAAAGCTTGTCCACAGAAACCAGTTCTGATAAGAACTGAACATTAACTGCACTCCACATCATTAGTCACAAACTCCATGTAGACATGGGGCTGGATATCAATAAAACTCAGATTGAGTCTCAGTTCATCAGAAAACGATATCTCTCCAGCTTCTGTGATTAGGGTTGGCTCAATTTGCTTCACAGATTTGCTCCACACATTGATGTTGATGATCTGACCATGATAGGGCACATTGCACTGCAACGTTTTGTCAAACATCTTTGAACTGTGTAGTCACAAACTCTTGACCTGCTTTGAGTCCTGATGACAGCAATTGAGTGTGAAGGTGTTCAAGAATATATTAATCCTGGTTTGCTGTGGTGAAACATAAGGGACAAGGACAAAGATGATCACTAACGTTGTCCTAACACAGTCTAACAGATGTGAAATGGTTACATGATGGGCTTTGAGATGATGTGCAGCCAGCTTTAATGACATTCCAACACGTACAATCCCCTGCAATTCTCAGTTGTGGTATCTTGCAGATGAATATTACAGTACCATTCATTTAACCCTAACTTCAAATCTGTTTTTACGGTGCTCACACATTGTGAGCAAAGGAGGATTGTTATGCAGAAATGTGATCAAGGAGCATACAAGACATGACTCCTATAAAATTATTTTCCGCTCATTATTTAAATGCTCATGTTATATGATGTATGCCACCAGGACGTGACACCAAGTTTTAGAGGTCTTGACCTGGAACCCAAAAAAAAGACTAAAATTGAGAGGTTCTAGAGCTCAGTTCCAGGGAACCCCAGAATAAATTGAGCACAAACTGTATCTCTGCAACACTGTATAACCTTTCAGCACAAATTAAAGCCTCACCCGAAACAAAGAGGCCTTTGCAGAAATTCTGACGCAGGCCACTGCAACTAGTGCGTATCAACACTTCTATAAGTGGACCGCTTTTATTAAATTTGTTGTTATTTATACAAAACACACTGTATTATGCCAGTCCTGACTTAAACTATTGACAGTAATGACAGCAGTCTCATTCTTTTTTGTCCTCATGGTATCTTTGTGGGAAGCAGCTTTAAAGTGGGAACAGCATGTTTCCAGACATTTTAAACTGTCTTTGGGACTATAAACAAACTTGCCTTGAAGGAATGTCCTTTCAGCGTAGTTTAATAGTGAAAGGTTTCTTTGATTGTTACACTTCAACTACAATATTGCATGCACATGGCTATATTGCTCCCACACAGAGCTCCTTTCCTTTACTCTATTTATCTTTGTACAAGAGCAAAAAAACTGTGTGCTATTATAAGTGTAGATAAAGAGAAGACTGGTTAGAACTGTTTGCATTGAAAGACAAAAAGCATCTCTCAGAGGGTAATGAGGCCAACAGATGTTAAATGTTACTTGATAAGCAGACATTTAAGTGTTTTGAAACAAACTAGGACGAGGAAAAATCAGGACAAGAAATCTCCTAGAAAAAGCCTGTCTGCTAAAACAGCATGATTTTAATTGTAATTAATTACCTCTGATGTTGCTTTTAACATTTGTAACTTTTTTGTAGAAAAGATTGCATTGTGGATTTCTCATCTTTCATCCACACTAAAAAGCACCAGATGGAGATGGAGAATCTAGATCTTTTTTTGTCATCTAAATTGTAATCCATTGAAGTTGTTCAGGGGGGCTCATGCTCAGTCAATAAAAAACTGGGCTAATCACCTACGTAGAGCTCTGAAATGATACCCATCACAGCTTTCCTACCCGGAAAGTCAAATAATCTAAGGAAATCATGGAATATTTATTATTTATTGTGTGAAAATAACTTCAGAAAGTACAGTCTCTGCAAGTGTTCAAGAACTTTCCATGCCAATAGCTATTCATTTACAAATATTTTCCCTTGCCTTTAGAGTTTTTTAAGAAAAACAATTATACGGGATAAGGGAAAGTATTTTTAAAGCTTTTCTAAATTTGAATTGGGCTACAGCCTGGTTTAAATGGTGCGTTGTCAGTTTTATTGCTTAGTTACATTTCTGAATTAATCATTCAGATTTGTTACTTCATTAATGTTACGTTATATCAGAATGCATTTCCAGAGTTAATCTGTTAGCTCAGGCACATTTGCTCCGTAGGTGTTCTGAAAAAGTTTAGTAAACGGCACTATGGGGTGCTGAAATATTTTCAAACATGTGTCTGAAATGTTGTTTGCTAGAAAAAATAAGGTTATGGATCACAGCCTGCATCTAAAAAATGCAGTATCATAACTTAAGTTATCACAAACCCTCTTTAACATCTTGTTTAACTGTGGTTGAAAAGGACAGTTTTGTTTGACTGAATTATGCATCCAAGCGTGAAAAAACAAGGCTTAAATGAAAATATCTTTAGTACTTCCTTCTGTACAGGATATTTTTGAGAGTGAAGCTAAACAATTTGTAGCAGTACAACAGTGTAAGTTTTGACTAATATGTGATTTTGTTAAATAAAATTTAATAAAAAGAAATTGATTTTATTAAATAAATGAAATTTATACACTAAAACAACAAATAATATAATGATTACTAACTTACCAACATATTAAATTCACGATTCTCTATATACAGTATGTGTATTAGAATATACTACAGAAAGGTGTTGTGCACAAGGTACAGTAGATTTTCACTCTGTTCTCACGTATTTGAAACAATATGTTTTTACACCGAACCTCTTCCTCTATTAGTAACCTACCAGAAATGGCAATTTGAGTCCAGAGTCAGTGCTTATCTCTAAGCCATTTGCAGCATTTCAGAGATAAATTATGAATCATTTGAAACAAAGAAAATCATACATCTACTGAAGTTGTTAAAGGGGAACTGCAACACTATTTTTATATTTCAAGTTCGGAAAGAATCAGCATTGATGAGAGCATTTCAAACCGCAATGAAATTAAAATGTGCACAGTAATGTGTAAAACCTCCAATTTACATCACAAAATAGACTAAATTTCCAGGTGTGCACAGCGCCACTTTCTGCAATTCAGAATGAGGAAGCCAAACGTCTGGTGACATGTTGTGGCCCAATAATGTTGTAAACAAGCAGGTTCGTGAATACATCTCTTTTAACCCAATAGAAATATTGCTCTCAAATTCAAGGAGGTTTTGCCAACAAATACAACTTACTTGTTAACGGGTTGAACATTTCTGTGGTGAAATGTCTGCTGCACAATTTGTACTTATTTGCTCTTACATCACATAAATCCTTACAGTGACTAGTGAGTAGGAAGGGCAGCTTCACGTCACTGTTCGAACAAACCCTCACTTGCCCATGAGACCAGGGGTTTGCGACAACATGGTGACTATACAGTACTTTCACAAAGTTCACAATTTTGTGCTTGATTTCGGAATTTGTAAAGTTTTGTGATATCGTCAATTATTTTAATTTGTTATCAAGATTTAATAACCAGTCTGTGAAATTGGGACTGCAGTTCCCCTTTAAGACTTTGGCATAAACTTTTAAAGCGTTTTAAAAACATTGTACTGTACATCTGTAAGGACTTTAGTATGGAAACCAAAAGTGGAAATACTTGGAGTATATCCGCAGGAGCGTCACCTATCGTCACGTAGGACATTATACGGTATATTTCTAACTTTGTACAGTATCTTTATATTGTAGCAAGATGGGGTCAGCAGATTTTCAGGCTCTTTTTAGAATGGAAACTGCTCTTTACAGGCAGCACAGCAGCAAAGACAGCAGGAGACAAAGACAATGTAACCAGAGTATAACACACTAGGGTCACTTGGGGTATAGGTACATAGGGATAGGTTGGTTAAGTGGGTACAGGTATAAAAGGGTGTAAACCGGGGATAACTACAGTATTTATATGACAACCCAACAGCCCACAACAATGTGCAACCGCACCAGATGGTCAACCCGCGCTGGCCAGTAGCCCTCAGTTCCCCCTTTGGCTTCTCCTCCCATCCTGCCCCTCGCCGCACACCTTGGCTGGGTGCACTTCAGCCGCAACGCCAGGCGGGGGCGCCACAATATATTATTACATAATTACATATCAGGATGGAAATTTTGACCTTTGTACATTGGTCAATTTTGCTGGGATTCTACCAATTTTACCAATATAAAGAAATTGAACTGCATAACAGAGTATAGAGACATATTTTAAAGAACCTTAAGGTTTAAGGTAAAGAACATATTTGATGATATCTTGTTTTGTTTTTTTTTATGTTACTCATCATACACAAGATGGATATATTGTTTGGAGAAGACTTTTGAATGATTGTGTAGAAAGGGATACAAAGTAACTGTGTATGGATAACCCAAACATCAGTGAAACAGAAACAATATACTGTAGCAGAGTTAATAGACCTATGTCACGCTGAATGTAATATTTTAATATAGTGCTATATGGTAAATGAATTGATAATCACTGCCATCATTTAAGTGCTTAGGAAAGCAGAGTGTTGGTGTCAGTTTCATGAAATGCCTTTTAATGGCTCATTCAGTTCCTATGGATACCAGCATATCCAAACATATTAGAGTGACTATGGAAATGGGACAATTAAATCTTTACTATCTAACTTAAAAGCGTTTGGAACATCCCCTAGGACAGCTTCAGGATGAGAATTTATATTTATATAATAAACAAGAGCAGAATCATAATTTGTGTTGCAACAAGTTATCCACATTAGATGAATGCCTTGCAAACAAATTTTAATTTAATAATGTTCGACAATTACAGTCACATTTGTTTAATTTCTGTCATCACTGAATCCCTTGCAGTACCAGATAATAGCTATAGTTTCATATATTCAAGTGTAGGCAAAACTTTTACAGTGAACTATTTCTGTAAATTTGGAGAAATAAGTTACTTTTTTCACACAGCAATATAATTAAAATTATGCAATTATCCTAACTAAGAAATCATTTTTGATTTTATATATACTTGTCAACTAACTTTAATTTATTTTAGCTGGATGAAGGTGGTGGTGGTAAATATTTGGCTTCAATGTGTTCAATACAATTTCCAATACACTTCACAAATCATTACCCAATAAGTCAATAGCTCATTCATTGATAACATCATCCAGTGGTAAAATGACTAACAGTTTTGTGACATAATGTTATAACATAATAACTTCTTATTTGGAAAATAACAGATAATAGTCAACTGATAATCATTTGTTTTCCTCTATATGGCAAACAAATTACAATCTCATGCTATTTCCTTTAACCTCCTGGCTACTTCAGTAGTGCTTTCCAAACAGCTGATACAGTACTCTAGATCAGTGGCAGAAATGTGTGAACTGCCCAGAGGTTAAAAGCACTTAGGTTATTGACCTTACAGAGTTTACCATTTCACCTCTAACTTGAGTGTGGAATCCTGTTCTGGAGTTTTAAAAAGTTCAAAAAAAAATACTCCAACCCCAGAGGTTTCACTCTGAACCACAAGGTGGCAGTCTGTCTTCTAATCACACAATACCAGATTGAAGTTGACAGCTCTCTGAAGGGTACATTATCCGAAGATTAATTAAAGAAAAACGGTTTAGGTACACTATGTTTATTGTTTTCATATCATTCATATCATTCTTATGATTGGACCTCTTAAGACTTGTTTATTGTGTATTACAAGGAAAAGTCAGCAACAAAAAAAAAAATTTCCCCCGAAAAACTATGAAAAGACGTCATAAACTTTGGGTTGAACTATGTTTCTTCAGAAATAAATAGAAGTCTTTGTGCTGATTTATTACAGTAAGTTTATATTTTAAGTTTGTTTAAGATTAAGAAAATGTCCATGTTTCCATGTTTTACATATTTATATACAGTTACAGTAACCAATACTTTATCTGGAACCTGAGCATAGTGCTTTTTATCTCATGTCTATTGTGGCCCTAGCATGTTCATTAGATTAATAAAAGTCAGAACAAAATGCTTTAGGTGGTTGTTTTTCTTTAAGTTTAGCTTCTAATGTTCAAATGACTTTGAGAGTTCTGAGATAAGGTGTCAAATATGATTATATCACAAGGCAAGCAGTTGCTAAATATATGCTCTGTTGCTGTGAATATTGCGCTGTTGTTACGTGTACTACTGATATGGATTTCTGAGGCTGTAACAAAAACTTTATTTCATGTAGTTTGTTTGGCTTTGTCCTTCTTTTCTGTAGTGTACATACAGTATGTTGGCTTTCCACAACAGAGCTATATTACTGTATGTTGGTCTTTGCCTCATTTACATATAATTTACTGTTGCACTTTCACTCTGTGGTTAATTGCTAGTGTCTGATTTTTGTATTGAGAAACCTCTAGTTGCCAAGGCACTATAGGAATATTAATGAGGTAAATACAGTCTTTTTTAGGTAATTTTTTTTTACTTTAACAAGGAGTATCACACCAATAACAAGATAAGCAGGAAGCAATGTAACAAGTTCAATAAATGTCTCTCTCCCTCCCTCCCCCAGCAGTATCTCCTCAGACCCCACTTTCTTCATTGTATCTAATTCCAGCTTTGCTCCAGATCTTGAGAGTGACGTCGCTAGCCTTATTTACTCTGGTGGTAGAAAGTTCCAGCATCACTATAGCAAACTGCAAGCTTAAGGAATATGTTCTATTTGGGTTGCTGCATAAATGTAAAATGACTGTCTTTCAGTTTAACTCTTATGCTCCTTAATTTTAAGAACTACAACTTAAAATAACACCTGCAGAAATATGAAGTGGTTTTTAAAGTTAGCTGATGCTTCTGATCACCTCACTAACTAATTTTTCCCCTCCATTTCCCAAAAAGAAGAGAATGGCTGAGTGAGATTGCGTATACATAGAGTAACAAATAGATCAAGGTTTAGCTGTACCCAGCAGAAATTTAACAGATGAATATTCAAGTAACATCACTTAGATAGATTTATTCCTTTCAACTGTTGGGTAAAGTAAGCAGACAAGTGCGATACAGATGTGTGGTTGGCTTTATGTACAGCAGAGGTTGAACTGAGAACTATCATTCCCCTTTTGATTTGTAAAGATGTTTTAAACAAGGGAATGTCTGTGTTAACTTGGCACTCTAAAAAGTAAAGACAGAAAGGAATTCAGAAGCTACCAACCAACACTGCATGTTTTCACTTGACTGTAACGAGAGCAAAAGAAATTCAAAAGTATTCTCATTGAAAACACACAATCATCTGTTTCCCTATTGAAGAAATAAGCCAATCAATAGCATTTTTATCCCAATGGTATCCCATTTTATTAACAAAATTTAATCCTGTGATAATTCATTCATCTTCACCCCCACATTTCCTTCTAAATTGTCCATAACTATAATGCTTACAGTTATAATATGATTCTAATGACTAATTTTTGAAAGAAGGTTTCTGGCTATATACTGTATGAAATATTGCAAGCAGTTTAATGTTCTTTTTGGTTATAGTTTTTGACCTCAACATTAAATGTTGCCAGAAGCTTATTTTTAGGCACAGAAATCTGTATTTCTGGCAACAAATGAATATATTATCATAAAAGGTCCCTGAGTTTTAATTTTAAATGCTTAAAATCTCGTTGGAGGATTGCCAAGAGTTCTAATTAGGGAAGAGGTCCATGTAATTGTGTTTGAAATATTTTCTTTTCCAGTATATTTTTTGTACGGTATATTAATAATAATAATTTACACTTACACTTATATAGCGCTTTTCTGGACACTCCACTCAAAGTGCTTTACAGGTAATGGGGACTCCCCTCGACCACCACCAATGTGCAGCATCCACCTGGATGATGCAATGGCAGCCATAGTGCGCCAGAACACTAACCACACACCAGCTATCAGTGGTAATAGAGCAGAGTAATGAAGCCAATTCATAGAGGGAGATTATTAGGAGGCCATGATTGGTAAGGGTCAATTGGAAATTTGGCCAGGACACCGGGGTTACACCCCTAGTCTTTTCGAGAAGTGCCCTGGGATTTTTAATGACCACAAAGAGTCAGGACCTCGGTTTTACGTCTCATCCGAAGGACGGAACCTGTTTACAGTATAGTAACTATACTGGGGCATTAGAACCCACATGGACCGCAGGGTGAGCGCCCCCTGCTGGCCCCACTAACACCTCTTCCATCAGCAACCTTAGTTTTTCCCAGGAGGTCTCCTATCCAGGTACTGACCAGGCTCACACCTGCTTAGCTTCATTGGGTTGCCAGTTGTGAGTTGTAGGGTGATATGGCTGCTGGCACACATTAGTTGAAGTGGGAGTTACACATCATAATGGAACTTTGGCATCTCTAAAGGACAAACTTCAATGGAACATTCATTACATTGCTGTTTCCAATCCATTCTATTTTTTCTGCCCATTGTTCCATTATGGATACTCAGTATCAATAACTATATTCAATACATTTTGCATTGATATGTGTTTTTGATACACTAATTTGCATATTTATGCATTGTCTTCATTCAAGGTGACTTATAAGGATGACCATGAGTAATCGGCTGTATTTTAAAAATGAAAAAAAAAACAAAAATGAATTCAGAGAAGTTAAGGGAGTACGGGAAACAGTGTAAGAATACAAAAAATACAGTAATGCAGTAAAATGAGAGTAACACAAATATGTTCAGTGACATGAGACTGCAGTACAGTGTGCAGTGCTGCATATACAGTACTGTCAATGTCTGTGAGACATAAGCAGGTTATCAGAAAGATATTATAAAAAGCCGTAGCTTATAAAGTGTAATTCAATTTATCGATACTATGGCCTTAATACTGTAAGTGTATTTCAAATAAATGAACTTTTTAAAATTATTTGACAGAAGCTTGAGGCCAGGGTGGTAGTGTGATTGAAACAAATTTTCTGATGCCTGCAGCGATTAAAAAAACCAAAGCAGCAGTTTCCGCTACAAGAAAGTGAACTCCCCACGACTTCAATTGTTTCTACTAATGTTAAGTTTATAATCATTTCCTCAATTAATATCCAGCTTGCTACAGTATGGGGATAGAAGTAATGGGAAGTCTGCCTTAATTAAAATAATAAGCTTTTGTGGCTGAAAGGGAATTTGTAATAGTTTGCATCTTGACAAAGGCTTAACTCAGGGCCATATGCCCTTAATTTCTAATTTTTGGTTTATTTTATGAGTTATATATGCAGGCTGCTCAAACATTCCAGTAGCAAATAAAACCAAAATCAAAAGTCAAAAGTAAGTCTAATAAAATGGAGATTACCTTGGTTGCCATGGCAAACCTCTGAAGCAAAATGAACAAGGAAATGATAAGATACTGGAAAAACAAATATTCCCAATGGAAAATGTAAATGACATTCCAGCAGTTTACTCTAGTTAAGCATTAAGCAGACAGGGGGTAGAACTAAGAGCACTATATATAATGTCAAGTCTGTTTTGCAGACCAATATGCAAAATAACTAACACAGTGTAAATGGTAGTTTGTTACTGCTCCCATTCAACAAAATAACTGTTATTCAGGAGATTTGTTTTTTTCATATAAGAAGCACCCCCTAGCATGAGATTTTATACTTTATGATTACTGAAGTACCAGTTACAGCAGCTTTTATCTCCAAATAAAACCAGGCTTTGCTTTTATGTGCTCAGCATTGGCAGAATAGAGAAGCGGATGGAAGCCACTGAAACATGATTTGCATGCATCACACAGGAGTTGTGCTGCAATGACATTAGAGGAAAACATTTTGTAGACTGTAAAGCTTGTCTGCAAAACTGGACTGCAACACAGCTTCTCTATTTAAGTGACAAGTATATTCCGATTCGTGATATTGTGAAATGTGGCACTGCACACCTAGTGTGTTGCTTCAGTAATGTGCGTCACACTCCATAAAATGTAACGGTTAGGATCATTGTCCCCTTTAAGCACTTCTGTTGCCCTTTTTGATCATATGAGTAAGCGTGGCAAGAGAGAAGGAGGGTGGGTATGGATTCAACAATGCATTATGTGTTAAAGCAGAAAAAATGTACTGTCTGATTTTTATAGAACAGCACTCAAATGTGTATTAAGGCTTTATTTTCTCTTTTTTACCTGTTCCTGGTAATTTGTTTTCATCTTATTTCCTTCTCTTGCAGCAAGTGATACAAAAGAATCCTTTTAAAAATGTTTTAAAGTCTACTTCTTAAACATTTGAAATATCACCATACAGTATGTTCATTAGAGAGATGTGATGTGCTGTCAGCACTCCTTTATATATCAAAAACAGCATTAAGCAGGAAGGAGGTCCTACACAGGAAGAGCTTTATGATAGTGTAACCCTAAGTGCATATGAGAGAGATAGTATCTTACATTTGGTCAGAAGTGGTAGATGTGTTTTGTGTTTCTTTTTGAATGTTTTTTTTTGTCTGAATAACGCTTTAATGTAAGTGATACGGCAGTAATGACACATTTTCTATATGACAGTTGCAAAAAGCAGTTGCTTGTGTAATCCCAAACTGAATTTGTATCTGTAGTTCACCTCACGGAGAGTATTTTCACATGTGAATGATTTGAAATGGACAGCAATGCTTCCTGAAAACTAATACCACAAAACCTCTCTCCTTTGCTCTGATCATTGGTAGCTTTCGTGCTGCAGCAGCCTGTGTGCTTGTGATAGACAAGGCTGCTCACAAAGCTCTTCTCTGCAGCCCATATTGTGAGAGCAGATGTGAGACTTGGCAAGCCATGCTCTTTCACACTTCTCAGTTGGAACACGGAATAAGTTTCTACATACTATCAAACACTGGGAAAAAAATGAAGAGGCTGGAGACTGTGTCCAACTTTGCTCCACCACAGACATTACAGATTTTAAAAGGAAATAGGAAATATAAAGAACAGTGACAGACAAATGAACGTTTTTTTTATATGAACATCTCTTAAAGGTTAGCCAATAGTAACATATATTTTAGCAATTGTGCTCAACATCCATTAGTATATGAATGTTATCAAATCTTCCTTTTTTTGTCTTCGGCATGAGAGAGGTAGAAACAGCTGGATGAACTAAACTGGCCTGACTGTATCCACTTGGAGAGAAAACACATCATTGGTTGTAGATCTGCTAATTAGGATACATGACTCTTCTTTTTCTTGGCTATTCTAGTTTACACACACAGTATTGCACATTCATTCATTCATTTTTACAATTAAAAACAAATGTATGGGTTTTTTATATAAACCTATTAAACACCACTTCTGAGCACCCATGGTCTCAATGATTGTATGCAATGTTTACAGTCTTAAATACATTTTGATTACTTTTCTGCAATTTTGCAGTTCTGTTCTCTTTTTTCTGGCTAAAAGTTTTTGTTTTGTTCTTTTAGAACAGCCAGTGCCAGGGTTTGAATTATGTATGTCTACGTACTAACAATTACATAACAATATTGTAATATGAAGCTGTTCTATAAATGTGTTTTTTAACTGCAAACATCAAGTGTATGAACATACAGTAGCATCAGTCATGGTTTAGAATAGATTCTCCCAGAATTTCAGATTCAGAGAAGCCGAAACAAGTGATAATCCAGGTCAGATGGAAATGAGGTGACTGTAGAAAACTTATCAGACAGAATCATGTTGACATGACATGAGCGATATCTGTGATGTTAATCCTATGTGAATTCTGTTCAGTTTCTGGTTAGTGATATGGGCACTTTCTCCCTCAACTTTGCCATGGGTCATTTGTTCTCTATTTCTCTGGTCATCTTTCATTTGTTGATACAAACATAAAATTCATGAATATATCTATCTGTCTCTCTGCGCACATATTTGAAATGTGTTAACCACAGAAAATATGAAGGTATCATGTTTAACTTCATTTCGTATCATAACCACCTGTTTTAGGTCTATAATTAGTATGGTGGCATGTCTTAGGCCATGGTATATGGTGTGTGTGTTAATAACAGAGACTCACTGACCAGATACAGACCTCATGTGTAAACTTCTTTAGATATGCTCTTCATTTGGTATGACTCTAAAGCCACTTTTTAATTCCTTTTAAGAGAATAAAACAATTCTTAAATATAGATACTGTGGTGTAGGTTCATAAAATCCTGTAACAGATTATGTTGCATTTTAATCTTTCTACTCCAAGGCTGCGACAAAAAAAAAAGGAATGCGACAGTGATCACAACAGGAAGCATATTTCAATTCAAAAAGCAATTACATCAAGCAATTGTGCATGGATCGATGTGCTCTGCAGCACGGACTGCAATTTAAATTGAACATTCCCTCCAAACTGGGAGCTACACATGAGCTACCTTTTGCCATGAGTGGTTTTAAATAAAACTTCTCCCAGGCCCACTCTTGCAAAGCTGCAGATGAGGTGCAGACCACAAATCCCCTGCTTTTTGTTATCAGTGGTGTTCAAGAGTCTTGCACAGTTTACATCATAATCAATACCACTCTGTGATCTCTGGAACTGAGGTTCTAGCACCCTGAGTTCCTACAACCAGAAAAGAACAGTATTGGATTGCACCTTTCAGATGTCACTCTCAGAGAAACAATCTCAGAAACCCGGAACAGGATTTTTCACTTATCAGCATGCTGTTTATTGATATATTTCCTTGCAGTGTTGGCACAAGGGCAGAAACCTTGCTTACTGTATGTATTATACATGCTTTTGCAAGGGATTGTGCATTTAAAGGAGTCAGTGGCTATTATTTATACAGTAGATACTTAAAATGTTTGACAATTTTGTTTCATTGATATTTACATGTGTTTATCCCCCTTTATCCCAAGATATCACATTTTGGCCGGACAACCTCTGACCTGTAGCATTATAAATTTGAATACCCAGCCCCTAATCCTTTGGCCTTGTAACATAATTCTCTTTCTAACGTGTAGCTTGGATCTGTAAATATGCTATGAGTCTTGTTCTATGACCGAAATGGAACGATAAGGTTAAAGGGAAAAAAGTGTTGTATTAATGCTTTAGACGTTAATACAAGAGTTGCATAAGCCCCTATTTGAAAAAAAGAATACATTTAAGTTTGCTGCTCAGGGCAATTCAAAAGTAGCTCTAGCAAGTTCAAGGTTTAAGTAACCAAAAAATGAATAGTGCAATATTTTCAACATAGCTAATTTAGCTGAAGGACCAGAGTTGTGAAATAGTGTTCAGGGAAGATCACAGTCAAGCTTTGAGGTATATCACAGGCAAAAATATTTTTAAGGAATCCTGGCAAAACAGTCAATTGATGCCGAGGGAGCTTAAATGTCAGAAGAGAGCTTTTCGTTGTTGAATTGTCAATGAATGCGGAGGAGCTTTTGGGTGAATTCCTCAAAACAAAGATAAACTGAGAGGTTTTAGTTCACTCAGTTTTTGATGAAAAGCACTTGTCTTCAGATATTATTTTCAACATACCTAATGCTATGGAGGTGCTGTAGGGGAGTAGCCATTGGGAACAAATTTGATTTGCAAATAATGACAAGTAGGAAACAAAGGTAGGTTTATACCCCTGTAGGGTTGATTTGCAAGAAGAAATAAAACACTGCAACTGCTTTACAGCAGCAAAAATCCCCAGTAAACAAAGTAGAAGAGAGAATTTATAAAATTTCATATTACTTATTTTTAGGACACCTTAAAGGCTTGGTGTTTTGTATACTCATAAAATAATAACATTAACTGCTGCACTGCCCTATAATGTGAAACAGCCTGAAATCATTGTCTTATGGTCACTGTATACTCAGTTATATTCTATAATTATTATGTATTGGGAATATTTTTAGATTGATCTCATCAGTACTGTAAGACATAAACATTGAAAACAAAATATTGTGTTCATTATCCATTTGGGCCACCTTGATGTCTTGAAAAACATATTTTTTATACCAACTTGAGATTGTTTTTTTCTGAGATTGTTGAATGTCTTTCAAATGCCTGTACTGGGTCCACACAAGGAAAAGAGGGAAAAAAAAACTTTCAGTGCAACTCCGCTTTCCATATTACATTCAAGGTCACCTTTGCGCAGTGAAATCATGACTGCCTTTCTACTGCAAAATGCAATCTGCTGCAGTTCCATGTGTTGTGAAATCGCAGCTGGTGCTGATTGGCAAGAAAGTTGCAAGCTTTTCTTGTCTCTTGTTTTATTCAAACACTGAGTTGGTTTGCGAAGGCTGTGTGATGGTCACTCCCACAGAGGAAAACCGCAGGTGTTTCCTCCTAACACTTTACATCCCCTTTTGTCTTCATCAGGAAGCAAGAGCAAAAAGAGGTATGCACACACCAGCATCTAAGAAACAACTTGGAAGCCCTACCAGCAGTTTTGCAATGGACCAGAAAGACTGCCAATCACCTGAAGACAAATTGTGCCCAAAATCGAGCCTGGACACCAGCAAATGTGAGGATAAATACATCTCTTAAATGCACTTGTGATTTCTTAATGGCACCTTGTATACTGGCTGATTGCTGCTGCTTATGAGTGACTACCGATTACAGCCTATGCCACCTAAGCCAGTGGCAGAATAAAAATTAAAACAGAAAGTGGTTTTCAAGAAAATTTGCTGTAGTGCAAATCTGGCTTCCATTTCCTGAAAGAAAAGTTTTAAAGTCATGCTCTTAGCTGTAGGCACTGCAGGAATGGGAAACAGTTTTTTTAAATTAAAGTTTATCAGAAATGTGAAAAACCAGAGGAAATTTTACAGCAGAGCAAAAGGCTTTGGAAAAGGTTCTGCTGATGCAGACTGTCCTGTTTAAAATTGAAATGGAAATAGGTTATAATCTCTTAAAACAAAATACTAAATTAAGATTAGAAACTTAATTTTTTAGCATATTATGCTAATATGTTCCTGCATTTTTATTTATAGGACAGATCTTTGAAGCATACCAAAGGAAACATGCTTATAGAAACCACTTTTACTGTATTTTAGAGTTGCTACCAAGGTATGCAACATACATACACTTGTAGGCATAGGCAGTGTTTGTTTAAAAATGAATGATCTCAGACTCCCAAGCTGTTTCTCTGAAATAAATATTCATGAGGTATGCACTCCTCTGTTCCAAATATATAATAAAATATCTTGCTTTTTTGATGAAGAGACTGCATCTCCTTTCTTTGATTTTCTTTGATTTGCGCATTAAACATTAAGATTGTGTTGTTTTCTAAGACATTTTTTTCTGCTTTTGAGACATTTAACTCCCCCGTTATAATAGCATATTGTTTTAACTGATTAATTCTAATGAGGGCTCCCTGAAACCTTCAGACTCTGCATATTGATTGTGTTGAGACAGTGTTTGCAACAAAAACAGTTGTTCACAGGGGTAAGGTTCATTGTTTTGTGGTCTTCAATGATGATAACTTCTGACAGATTTGGATTTACTGGTTGAAGACAATAAATTGAGATGAAACCATGAATGCCCCTTTCTCCCCTGCATTTGTCATAGTATACAACAGTGCTTTTGCTTTATCATATAAATAAATCTTACAAGAAACAGCTTACTCACATTCCTACCCAATTGTTATTTTCGGTTTAGTGGACTCAACAATTACAAATATTGCTACTAGACCTGAACACCTCAGCACCTTGAAATAAACATCTCAAACTAATTTTAAGAGCCTTTAAAAATTCCAGGCATTAAAGGATATACTGTATGTGCAGATAATATTATTAATAAAGGCTAGTGTATAACATTGTTGACCTTTATTGTCAGAAAAGTTTTTTTTCTGTTATGATCTTAGTGGCTTTAGAACTTTCTAAAACAGATTTAGTCAAAACATTACTCTGCTAAGAAATGACTGTACTGTAGCTGAATTTTTAAATCTCCAGATAATCTGCTGCCATGTGTCTAGTGATATCTTAGTTTTCTTTCTATTTTTCAAAACGTTTTCTGATATTTTGATTCACAGCATGACTGAAACAATATTTCTGTCAATCAGAGTGATGTTCATATTGCTTATCTTGTCTTACTTGTTTATTTAAAGTGATTTGCTCATAGATAAGATTCTGATTGGTTAGAAAAAAGGGTATGTGAATAATAGGATCTAAAAATAAAAATATTCTATATAGGAAGAAATTCATGGTCATTTTCCCAACTTAAATATACTGCCAGACTGTTTTGTTTTCTGATGCTGCCTCCACTAACAGGATTGCATTTGAGACAGTAAAATCGTACTCAATACTATATGCCTTTGAGTATACTTAAACATTTAATAATATATTACATCCCTGATTGTTCATTTGACACATTGTCAAATGTTTAATTCAAATGTCAAATAAGAATGTGGGAATAAAAAGTGGTGAAGGCTATAGAGTATGGACACGACATTCAGAAAAGATTCAGGGATATTTTTAGATCAGCTTTAACATTGCATGCATGTCCACAACCCTGTAAGTATTTTGTTTTGGTTGGAGTATAACATTTTGGTTTTGTGTGAAGGCTCTACTTCTGATGTCCCTATCTCCATGTAATCCTTCCTTGAGAGAAAGCTACCCCTGGCCAGTCAATTCCCCTAGAAAATTCAAGTAAAATCTTGAAATGTGTTAGAAGAGGCTGGGTTAGTGATCAACCTCTGATTTCTGGCACAGGAATATTCTGCAGATTAGCAGATACTGTTATCTTCAGAGGCGAGGTCATTTAATTAATTTAACAGGAGGAATGCTTTATTTGTTTCCTAAAGAGTTTTCAATGCTTCACAGGTTTCACAAAGATAATAATCATCCTTTAGTAGGAGCACTGAACTAAATATAGCTAAGGTCCAGAAAATACTTCTCAAACAGGCTTGGCAATAGAGCATAACAATAATTAAGGTGTTGACATCTCATTGGCACATACTGTACATTATCGTGAATTATATAAAAATCTGGTCTTTCAATAAGTTGCAGTGGACAAAAAAATATAACCAGTCCTTGGAAAATCACATTATTTCACTAAAATATAAAAAAAGATAAAAGCACATATAAAGGAACATGTTTCTGATGCCAATTTTTATTTCTTTGCAAAAATTATTCATTTGAAAGTTGTACTAAAATCAGTGGGAAAGGAACTGTACATTCTGTGCTTCTATCATAAAACATGTACAAAGTTTGGTATTTTTATTATAAACAGCTTGAGACATTTACCTCAAAATTATTTCTCTTAGTCGTTCTGGAAAAATGAAGAAGTGGGGTTGAGGTAGTTAGCTGGAGGCCTGCTTATCTCAATAAAAGATGGGAACTGTTTTCATGTGTAGAATACTTGATGCAGATGTAGAAGCTGGCAAAGTACATAAACCCTAAGTTGGCAAAATATTTTAGAAGCCACACTAATACAAATCAAGTTGTCTACATCATAATATTTGCAAATTCAAATAGATATACACACAAATATATTGGCTGTATTGCAAAGATGCCTTTCATTGTAATTCTGTCCATGAAGTAGTGCCTAAAGCTGCAGGGGAGAAAAAGTGATATAAGAAATATGTCAGTGAAGCAAAATTTAGAATATGTGATTCTTCTCTCAAAAACCACTTCACATCTTGGACAACTCCCCTGAGAAATTCTTCCATGAATTTATTTTCATGTTGAAGTTTGAATTTAATTAATCTGCAGCTTGCAATACTTTTTCTATCATGGAGATATATAGTGTCTCTCTAAAATACCCCATAGTAACATTCATTGCACTTAGCCCAAATAAGCTGACAAAAGACTAATCCAGACTTTACGATTAGAGTCATATTTGCCTGTAATGTAGACAATCAAGGTTATTTAAATTGCAGTTTAACCAGTTTCTTGTAATTTAAAGGGCTACTTGTGCGATGAGCCTTGATACCATCAAAGCTCCATCATCACTAGTGGAGATTTATGAAACTAATAGAAACAAAATAGCATCTGAAAAAAATATTTCTTTAAACCACCAAGTTGATTTTAACTGTATATTTTCCTAAATATGAAAAAAATCATAATCAAGCTGTTTTTATTACTTTATAATTCCTTTATGATATGAGTTTAATTTAATTTGGCATTGCATTCTTTGTAAATATGCCCCACAATCTTCACTTTCAAATGTAATCCACTCATCTCCAAAGCCAGTTCATCATCTCATTCACTTGTAAAGGTGAAAAGATTATTTATCCTTGAAGTGCATGTACAGTACATCTATACTTGAAGGGCATGTCATTTGTCACATTTTAAGAATAATACCCTTTCATCATACAGTATGGTTCCCTAAATGTAGTAATGTACAGGCTTCTTATAAAGTTATTTGCACAGCTGAATAAAGGTTCAGCATATTCATACAGCTGAGTCATAATAACTGCACTGTGGAGCAGTGCAATTTGATACACATACAAATGAGATCATATGGAACATATTAGAGTGAATATCGTCATTAGACTGCTTCTCATGGTTCAAGAATATAATGCCATGTTCTTCCACACATGGAAACTATTATGGATGTATAAAGTGCCTGGCAATAATAGTGAGACCCATGCACAGATTTTACATTGTGTTGCTTTCAAGCTTGCAGTCATGATACTTTGAAGTTGCAGTTAATATCTACTCCACACATTCTAAGCAAAAAACAAAAAGAAAGACATAAACAGAGAATTTGAATGAAAAGTGGAAAAGACACGATGGCATAAGTGTTTTGCTGTGGCAAACCTTTAATTAAATGAGGTGCACTAAATTATCATAACGAGTCACACAAATAGTTGAAAGGCCTCTATCTGTGGGTAATAAAAGTGATTCAAATGATTTCAGGATAAAAACTCCTCACTCTGTAAGGTCTCTCAGTCAGGTAGTGAATTCGAAGCAAAGATTCAACCATGAAGACCAAGGAGTTTTCAAAACAACCCAGGGATAATGTTATAGAAAGGCACGGATCAGGAGAAGAGTATAAAAACATTTAAACAATTCTTAATATCTCTTAGAGCGTAGTGAAGTTAAACCTTATGATTTGGAAGGCACCCACCCAATGACTAGACCAGGCTGTCCCTCCAAACGCCTTAAGCAGTTACAGTAAGTGATGATGGAACTGGTTAGGAATGCCACCACGATTTTGAAAGAGTTATAGAGTTCAGTGCCTGACATGGGAGAAAAAGCCCATGGGTCAACAATATCTCTGTCACTCCAAAAGGAGGCTTACAAATAAGCGCCTGATAGTGCAATTATGTAGCAAAAGGTTTTGTGTTCAGACAACAAAAAATTTGAACTTTTTGGTCTAAATGCAAAACATCTGATGCAAACCCAATGTCGTGTATCACTCAGTATATGCAACTTTCAAGCAGGGTGGTTACAGTTACAGTAGTAAGTTAGTTACAGTACTGTATGTTATAGTTTTGCTTTTCATCAGCAGGGACTGGGAAGTTTGTCAACACTAATGGGAACATACCATTGACAAAGTTTAGAGGAAAACCTGTTTCATTTCTAAAACTGGGACAAAAGTTCACCTTTCTGCAGGATAATGATCGAAAGAACAAGGCCAAAGCCAAACTGGAGCGGTGTAAGCATAAGAACATCAATGTCCTTGAGTAGCCAGGTTCTGATTTGAAGGTTATGAAAACGTCTGTCCATAAGCTACCCCTAAGCGTCTGAAGTTCAGCAAATCAGCCACAAAGAATGGACAAAAACTGCAACAGTGTGTGGGTATGGATTTACCCCCAAAACACCTGCAGATATAATTGCTGCCAAAAGTGGTTCCACCAAAAATTGTTTTCTCGGTTCTGAATACTTATGCAATTGACATATTAAATTTTTGTCTCTCCATTTTTAGTTTTATGGAGTATGCATCATTTAGTCTGAATAATTCTGCAAGGCACAGTAAATGTTGGCTAGTAATACAGTTATTTAGCTAACATAATGCCCCTAGATGCATACGGTCATTGTCCATACAAATGTGTTCCTCATATTCCAATTTATATGCATACTCAATTTAATAGTTACACTGTGCAGAATTTTTACGCTAGAGTTCTCCGAGAAGGCCAAATAACTTTATAAAGGACCAATATATTTTGTGATTACACATTTCAGGTACAGTATACTGGATACAGAATGGCTTTTGGCAAGTGGGATAGAAGAAATCAGACACACTTTGCAATCATGCTGTAAGGCACAGTTCTATTTCTGTAGTTAAAAGCTAAATGTAACTCTCCCAAGACAACATGTTACCACTCTTACATTAGAGTGTTAGCAATTCATATGTGGCCATACATTGTTAGTGAAGGATTTGGAGATTAAAATATATTTAATTATTATATTATGTCATGTATGTTATTTGTTACCATATATACAGTACTAGCATATTTAAATGTTAAAATCTTAGATTCTCAACATTGATTTCTAAACTTGAATGTGCGCATTGTAATATAAAAATCCATTAAGGGAATTGGTTTTAGATTTGGATGAAGAAGCTGAAATATCAAGAAAATCCTTTTAGCAGATTGAAATTGTCCAGTTGAGAATAAAAAATTGAATTGAATACATATGGATGACCTAGCATTTTCTAGACAGGGCTGCAAGGGATTCAGAGCCTGTCCTGGCAAGCAATGGGCACAAGGCATGATACACACACATACTCACATAGGGCCAATTGTCCCAGAAGCCAATTAACCTACAATTTCCCCCAGTGGGAGGAAACCAGAACACCCAGAGAAAACCATACAAACACTGGGAGAACATACAAACTCCACATAGATAGCACTCCAGGAATTTAACCCAGCTCCCCAGTGCTGTAACACAGAAATGCTACCCACTGTGCCACCCATGTATTGTAACATTCATTTGAAATCATTTGAAGGTAATCAGAAGTGATGTAGTATGGGCATATGTCGTCAGGCCTGTTGATAATGTCAGAATCGTGGTCTTGCATTCATTGACTACCAGCATTTCGTGTGTGTGTGCATTGTTATCTATGTTATTAATCATACACAAAGGTGTGCAAAATTAAATAAAGGTAATGATGTAAAACTGATAAAAGATGGTAGAGGAATATATTTAATGTATTATATTTCACAAAAGAAGTATGTCTGTATAAACAAGTGGGTTTTTTAGGATTCAGGGGCTTCGGTGCTCAAATTGTACCACCACAGTTAATGAAGACCTGGACCCAGACATATGACCACCTATCCATTTGATTTTGAGGACAGGTGTCTAATCATTTCCTGTGTACAGTATCTGGCTGACAACCTAAACAGTGGCACTGAAAAGAAGTCCAGACCCTGTTATTATAAGGTAATGCAGAAACTCTGCATAATCATGTTGGACAAATATTATGAAAATACCTGTTTTATGCATCACTGGCTTATTATTATTAGTGGGCTACCTTGCTCTTGGATGACTAATTTCTCACCCCACACATGAATTCTGTATCATTTAAAGGCTGCATTTGTTTTCTAAAAATCACTTCTCATCTCAACGGACATGCCATAGTTGTGTCATCTTCTGCTAGTGGGTTATGACACGCTTCTTTCCATTTACTGATTTTGATGAAGTCTGTAAGGGAAAAGGTGCATTCACATATCTTTTCTTGTTTTACAGCATTAGTATGCTAGGAAAATATGATGGATTCATAGAATCAGTCACATTCTGGAAATGTCATAAATTCCAAGTATGTTTAATAATTCAAAACCACATTTTTCTCCCTATTAACATCACAAAGCAGTACTGATTGTTCTTTAATAGCCCTGCTCCTTCAGAGACATCTAAACTATATAACACATATTTATTTGGCTGGTGAAATTCAGTAGTCTAATTTGCTATAACAAAGTCACACTAACAGTTATTACATATTAACATTTATTAAGCTCCATTTCTGTAATCTCCAGCTATTTGTGGTTTCGCAAACGTGTTTTATCAAAGTTAAAAAAGGGAGAAGGAAAGCAAAAAAGCAATCATAACATCATCAAAACAGTCAACAGAAAAGTGCCTTACAGTATATCATATTTAGATGATCAAGGACACAAGTGCTAAAGACGTTTAAAATCATTAGTTTAAGCAGTGCAGCTGTCATTATCAGAGCCTGGTTATAGCAGCAGAAAGGGTTACCTTGTAACTGAAAGTTGCCTGGTTTCCTCTAGATGCCTGGTGACATGAATGAGCTATCAGTTTCACCTATGGAACAGTACACAGTGTTACAGTGTTGCTGTGGTGTAATGCTCGGGTGCCATGTCTGGAAACCACACATTGCTCTGGGCTGCTAGGGATGCCAGGGGTTTCAGTCTGGCGCCTTTGAGGACAAGATAAGCTGGGAAAGAGAGGAATCAACCCCAGGTGGTTGTATGTTGTTTGCACCTCCCTGGCTCCAGGCCTCTCTGGACCCTGGCATTAAAATATGACCTAATTTATTGGATAGAGTATTACCATATTTAAAGCTTAAACAGTCAGTCTGATTTAAGCATTTTCTTTTTGCCTGGAAGGAACTGAATATGCAATAATACTGTCATTATTAGAATACAAATTCACCAGAAATGTTTATTATCTGATAATAATAATAAAACTAATAATTGCTTGTGTTAGGTGTAGTACTTCCAAAAACATTCCAACAGGAAGTCTGGTCAAGAAGAGTGCTGCAATTTGATGTTAAGGCAAGGCAGGACTCACCTTCTAAAAAAAGACGCCAAGGCTCTGCTTTTACAAGGGGTCTAAAATAAAATCAGCTGTCACTGTCTAGCTGGGTAAGAGGGTGAACAGACAAGGCTGGAGCTGGTCTCCAACACAGGGGGATGTGCTTGTGTGGAGGGCATAAATCCTGCTAGTTGAGGATCGGGGGGCCTTTGTGGGATCATACCATTTTAAACACTTCCTAGATATTGTTATCCAGCTGTAAAGAAGGTAAGTATTTCAGACACCTGGAACTTTAATGGTCTTATATTGGCTTTGTTTTGGCATGTTTCAATTTGTTTTATTATGGCAATCTCTTAACAAATATTTTCTTAAGACAAGCTCCTTCATTAAGACTGACTTAATGAATGACTGACCTATAAATTCCCCACAACGTCATTTAGTTTTAGATTTGCAAATATTCTCAAGCATATGTAAGATCGAAATACCAGACTGTCATTATAAGTCATAGATTTAATCAATTTGCACAATTTACAGTATGACGTTTTCTTGAATTGCCAAGCTAGTCAGATTGTATGGAAGGAAATCTTAAGGATGATGTCTACACTCAAATTTAATTTCTTAATGCAAGGTTGTTCCATAAAATGACAACTCTTGTGCTATCTGTTCAAAATTGTACTGTGAAAATATAGAATACAATGGTAATATATTTAATCAACAAAACACAATAACCTTTTTATTCCGTTTACAAACACTAAGCTACACATGGCTAAGTTCTTAATGTACTCATTTTCAATAGCAGATATTTTTTTTTAAAACTATAGACAAGGTGATTTGTGTTTGAGTGACATGTAACTACTAGTTCGTCCAAGAAAAACCTTACATTCAGCTGTTTTCTTTTTCTGGATTTGGAACAATTCTAAGGCACCTGAAGTCTATAAAATTGTGTTCTGTAACTGGGGAATTGCTAAAAGAACTGAGGAATAATATGCTGTATAAAGAGCAATTAGCTGCTAGCCTTTGTTGGGTTGTATTGTGTCTTTGAACCTTTTAAAGTGGCACTAATGTTGGAAAAAGTGAAGCTTTATTAGCATTTTAAGAATTGTTACCAATATATCTTACTTGAGGAAGGGCCACTAAACATAAGCATGACAGTTAGTGATGTGTAGGGAATTGAGCTCTGGTGGAACGTCTGTACCTGCAGAGTCAGAAGATCTGCAGAGTGATGATTTTCTCTACAGAAATGTTTAAACCAGAGAGGAACTGTTTACAATAGTGATAGTTTGTACAGCTTTTATACACTTAATTATTTTCTGGATTAGAAATGCAAAGCCTGATGAGTTTTTGAACTGGGTTTGTGTTATACAGTTGATAAAAACACAAAGAAAATAATTCAAAAAATCATATCGGTATAAATGAATAATGTTCTGCTTACTTGTCATACTTGGCTCACCATGACAGCTACACTTTTACTTTTTCATATTTGAATTTCTAATAATCTAATTTATCTCCTGTTTAAAGACCAAGGCAGTGTGAGGTTTGTTAGCTGTTGCTTGTTAAGTAGCAATAACTCACAGGAACAGACTCATTTATGAAAGTCATTGTTTTGTTTATTGTCTTCAATTTAAATCTTAAGAGGCAAAACGTATCTCAGTTCAATTTTGCTGACAGAACTGCATTTTAATGGGTTGATGCAATTCACTTCTTGGCCTATAATGGCATGAGCTTTTACTAAGTGAAGGCTTACGTTCCAGATTTCCTTCTCGAATAATTTCCTGCAGCAAGCTGCCACTGAAGTGTTATATTTCTGTTCATGTAACCGCTACCAGTGTTAGGAGACTCTGCTCAGCTGAGCTGAACTGCTGGTCTCTATACATACCAAAGACAATACCACACTCCCTCATTCTGATATCTACCTCTTTTTCAATCATCAGAGAGATTGTCAGAGGGCCCCACATTAATGCTTCATCCTAGTGACAAAAGCACATCCTAACTGTATGCCCCTTCAAATCAAAATTCCATTATTGAAAGGAATTCAATATTGTTATAAGGTATACTATTATCTTATATTATTATTATTATTATTATTATTATTATTATTATTATTATTATTATTATTATTATTAGGAAGGTTATTATTGAATAACTTCCATTTGAATACAGTGCTGCACATGTAATCGAGAATAGAACAGCCTCTTACATACAGTATACTGTATGTTAATAAACAGCGTTTCAAAGTTTGACAAATTGTCTGGAAACAAAAGAGAGTTTTTAACTAAAAAAAGTGTACCAAAAAGTATTCTCTTATTTTGACTAAATAAAACTTAGTTTCTGATTTAAATACTTTTGTTTTCCTTCAATGAATGCTCATAATGGTGCCTGTCTCACCAGGAAGGGAACATGAGTCTATGGCTAAAGCAGTTTAAAATAAGGTTGATTTATTTTTTAACTTCGAGTTGGCGCCGCTATTACCTCACTTTCCTGTTATGTGATCTCTTGCCTCACTACTGCTCGTCATGAGATATCCAAGGATTGTAGTTGCACATTTTTAGAATGAAAATGTCAGTCTCTCTGCTAAACCTGCCTGTACGCCAGAGTCACTGATCCCATAAAATAAATGAATACATTATCTCCTGTTTTCAGCATGTGTTAAATTTCACAATTACCTCAGGTGCTAACTATTTGACCTGTCTTTAAAAACTGGGCTGGGTGGAACCCCATTTATTTTGGGAGCTTGCTGTGCTAGTCACACATCTCATGGTAAGAGGGTGCTAAGTTTACACCAGCATGCTAACCATAGCTAGGACTCTAAAATTGGTAGTTAAAGGGAACATAGTTTCATCACATGGTGTAAATTATCTTCCAAATGTCAATCATCAATGAGATTTTGTAATTGAATCGTATTAAGTATTATTGTGCAAAGTTCTTTTTTTGGCTAGAGAGGCTTCTGTAGAACTCAACATGTAGTTGTAAGAGGACTTCAGTGTTGTAGAGCAATAAGTGGAAAATAAGACAATGACAGTATTTTCTCTCTTTCCCTTAAAACACTTGAAGCAGTCAATAAATGAATGTTTCAGTTTGAACATTTAAATGACTGTTGGGATTTTGTCAATAACACTTGTTTAAAGCTAAGGCAGCCTATATACCTGAAAATTATCCTACAACCAAACTACCCTTTTTTATTTTCATTGTGTCGTACAGAACTTTGAACAATTTCTGTTTACGTTATTGGAACAACAGACATAAGCTACTTGTTTGACACAAAGGGCTTGTGTTTATTTTGATCAATGCCTATAAAAAAAGGCCATATTGCATGGCTTTTAAATAGAAAATGTGAAAGTACAGTACAGTATGTGCTGTATAGTGTGGACTTGATTTTAATTGAAATCTTCTGTATTGAAACAAAGACACAGATATAATGTGCCTACGTATATATATTTAAAACCAAATGCTTGACAGGCATTTTAATTTTGCAGATTGTAAAACGTTTTTCATCATCCAAATTGTTTCATAATATTAAGTGTCATGTACAGTACAAAGGATGTCCTTGAAGAATTGAAGAATAATCAATATTAACACTACCACGCATGTGTTAATTTATCTTGAATTTAAAGTGAATGAATTTCTTATTTCATTATGTGTCACACTAACAGAGACTGATTTCTTAATGGGGATGATTTGGTAATTAATACTTGGAGGATAAGTTCTTACATACATCTAAAAAGCATTTGAATGTTGCTTATTTCAAGTAATAAATTGTTCCCAGTCCTTTTCCCAAGTTACTAGTAAGAAATTTCTTACCAATTGCAGTAGAAATGCCAGACATAATAATAGCATAGATAATTCAAATGTCTTCTCCTCATTGACTATCATCTTTCATGATTAAGTAAAGGTGTTAATTAATCGCTTTAATATCAAGGTGTCCCAAACTACTGCTACTGTACTGTCCCAAAGTGTAGCACCCTCCTGGGCAACTCTTGATAGTCATTATGTGCCAGCAGCCCCACTAAATGAACATGTGAGGTAGAGACTAGAGACATGAGAAACTGCTTCAATAACCTAATAACCAGGACCTCAGTTTAATGCCTGTTTAATGGCATCTTCTACAGCAAAATTACTTCAGTCACCATACAGGGACACTGGTTTGGACATTTCAAGAGAATAGAGTGCCACCAACTGGTCTAGCTAACAGCACTTACCTATCCAGCTGCAATCCCTCCTATCCCAGTACTTATTAGGCACAACCTGGCTAATTCAGCTGGGAAACAAAGTATGGACACAATTATAGTGTCATAATTGCACAGAACTGGATGATTATTCATGCCTCATGTTAACTTATGCTTATAACTTTGCATTTAAACAGCACATGTTGTTGATTATCATTGTTTTTTACCATGTACATTTAAGTATATGTAAGAATTCAAAAACTATCCCTAAGTCTAGCAATGCAATTAACCTTTACATCTAAAACTTACTGTGCATTTCTGCTTAAATTGTAATACCTGTACCCAGAATGCCACAATGCATTTCAGTAATATAACAAATAGTGCAGCAAATATAAGTGTTTTCTGTGATGACACTGTTTACAATATCAAAGTATTTTCAATAAATTTTCATTTGATTTTTTTGACACAAGGGAATGGGGTGTTACAGAGCAAGTAAAAAACATGACAATGGAAAGTCATTTCATTTTAAATCTTATCACTCCTTATAAGTGGATTTTGTGCTTGCAGTACTGATAATCTGAGAGGTCTGGAGAACAATGAGCAACAGCTGTTTACTTTGCAAAAATGTTTTTTTGCCATTATCTCACAGAAATGTTCAACTAATAGTGTGAAATGTATTTCTCACTTCACTTCTGGTTTTCTGTACGAATGTATGGCCTAGCCATGTACTTATCTGGAAGTCAAACCCTCTGTGGTTGACAAGCTTTTTGCTAGCATGTGTTTCTGAAGTGACACTTTCATATTCTTTAATTATATGTTTGTTTATAAATATAAACGGACTTCAAAGAAAAAATGACAGATTAAAACAATATGTTCTTATTTGATCTAAAGAGTTGTATTATATTTTTAAGATCAGCTAGCACATTTGATTCTTGAATTTGCTGGTGAAGCTTAATTGTCTGTCAACAGCTCATGACATAAATTTCTTTTACTCACTATGTATAGAAGGGAGATTTTTAGAGAACTGAATCACCTACAAATGATGTCATGGCTTTATACTGAGACAATACAATTTTCTGTATGTCACCAGAGCTTCAGTAACTAAGCCATACTGTCATTTAATGATTTAGGGAAAAGGCACAATGTTGAAAATCAGCACTTTTCTTATATAAACTCGGCAGTACAAATATACTTTCATCCTAACCTCTTTAATTAGTTGTAATGCAAAGCTATCATCTGTTCCAAAAGTCTAAGAATATAAATTCCTTGTTAGGCCCTTAGCTACATATAAACATTCTCCTCTCATCTGTGATTTACCAGTGCTTAAGTAATTGTTTTACTGTGTGGGCATTTTGTTTTAGTGTAAGTGATGTGATTGATGTGTGTTTTTCTTCATTCAGAAACAGCAAGCATATAATGAGTTCAATGGTTGAACTCTGTTCCATAAAGATTTTCATATAAATGTTTTCCTAAACAGATTTTAGCTAAATTAGTCTGCATTAGCTTCATTTCAGGTAACAGTGTCAAGCAATTCACTCCATTAATGAGAAAGCTTTAATAATTTCACCCACTAAACGTTTAGTTCCAGAGTTGTGGTCAGCTATGAAGCAAGTTGGATTTGTTTTAGACTGGGGTTGTTTTATAAGTCAAACATACCCTGAAGAGTTTGTTTTTGTAACAGCATCAGATATACTGTAAACACGACATATGTCTTGATCGGTTTTCCTAATTCTCTTTACTTGACCATTGTATTGCAGTACAAGCCATTTATTAATATATTATATTTGTTTCTAGCTGCTGGCAGCACAGACAAATCAGGCACAGGAATTCCAGAGGAAACTGCAAACGGGAGGAGCAGCACACTATTGGATAGCAACAACGAGACTGTTTCACTGAAGGAAAGGCTGGCCATGTATCAGGCAGCTGTCTCCAAGAAGGAGGCAGCCAGCACCTCCAGCACAGTAAGATTATGTTCCTTTAATCTCTAGCTGGTCAGCGCAATTTAATTGCCATACTAGACCTACTATTAAATATTTGACTAAATCTTCTTTATTGGGAAACATGCAGATCAACAGCAAATCTTTGTTTCTACAGTACATCAGGGACAGTATCTTTTAGAAAACGTGCAAAGAATAAGCTTCCATTTGAAATATTTGAAATTCCTCTTTGAAGCTTGTCACCTGGTTGATTCCTATAAGTTTACAAAGTACTGCAAGAAAATGGAAAGCAGGGTCATTTGCAAGTTTTATAAAAAGCTATGTGCTTTTTATTTCTAAACATATGATTTGCAGATGATGAAGCGTGATAATATTGTTCAGTATGGTCAGGAGATCCCTAACGTGGATAGAGATATCATCCATATAAATAGCATATTATAGGGGCACAGAATAGGAGCATAAAAATGATTAATCACATTGCAATACTGTGAATTAGGCAAGCTTACAAAAACATTTTACCTTCTTGTTGTATGACAAAATGTGACCAAAGTTAGGCTTCACTGCTCTCCTGCAGTGAAATCTATGCGAGTCAGAAAGGAGAGCTTCAAATGGAGTTTGGTACAGCAAAATGTACTATTTGTGCCCCCTGCAGGATAAGCCTGGGAGCAATTATTAATATACAGTAGATAATGCCTAGGTCTGTCATCAACATGCTGTATGAAGGACAGATATGTATCAAATTCAGAGGCTGGTCCTATCATAGACACGCATTTAAATAACACAACAACTCCTAAACTTCCAGTGAACACCAGCACTTGTAGTTTGGTTAACATTGTTAATTTATAGGAGAGATGCCACTGCATATATTTTTAATATACAGTAGTGTTTAATGTTTGAGAATGTCACCAAAGCCAAACAGAGCTAAGTACAATATTAAGTCTATCAATTGCATTCTCTTTCCATATAAAGTGAAGGGAGCTAATGTTCTTTTCACTGCTTCATTAGGCTGTGGAGGAGTCTGAAGCTTGCTCTTTGCCTGGAGGGCTAGCCAGCGTGAAGAAACAATTTGAGAGCCAGGAAATTGGATCTTCACACAGAACAGTTACCCAGTTTCATTACCAGCACAAATCTGTACAGGTAATTAAGAATATTGTAATACAAGTGATATAGAAATGGAAAGTCCAAATATGAGCTGTAGGAGAACATCTAGCAATGAAAGATAAATTCTAACCACCTTTCCTCTCAGTCACCCACCCATCCACTGACTCTGTTTCTGCATTCATTATTTCTCCTGCAGAGTTTAAATCACGTTTAATTTCCCACTTGCTTACATTTACAGTCAGTGATCAAAGATATGTATGAATATTGAATTGAAAAAAAAACAAGTTTCCAGAGTGATCATGTTTTTTTTCTTGTAACAGGATCATTAAATTGCAGGGAATGGGTTATTGAAGAAGGCTGCCATTTACTGCCATTTTTAAATTTAGCTAATGGACATACGTTGTTGTGTGCAATACAAATAGATGATAAGAACAGCTTTAATGTAAGAATTGAAAACATCAAATGATGCACATTTTGTTGCAGCAATTACTTGGCATTCAAATTTGAAGGTTCGTTTTACATTCTGGATATTTGCTTTATTCTAATTTTTTAAGCTGTATAGACACAAGTCCGCTTTAAAAAGTAACATATTTAAAGAAAGAAACTAAAAACTGTGCATTTGGTTACTAAAACAATCACTGTCCTGAGTATGTAATGCTGAAATTGCACAGCAATAATATCTTATTGCCAGATTATTTTCGGCTTTCATAATTAGCAAGCTATCGTTTAAAAAATGTGTCATTGAAGCATTTTTATCTTCTTCAATTTAAACATTAATTAGTCCCACTTGCATTGCTAATAATGTTCCGCTGTTAGCAGCATTGAAATAAACAAGTGGTCCTCTACAGCGTCTGACAGCTATTTTTTTCTGTCACAGGAAGTGTCAAGTACATCTGAGGTTATGGTGAAGAGCAGTACCGGGGCAGAGCTGAGAGAGAATGTTCCATCAACACACCAGGTGTCTTTTGTTCAGGATGAAAAGGTAACAGTTGCAAAAAAGATGAGTGGACAAGGCTTTGATATGTAAACACATTATGCACAGAGCGGTATTGTAAAGACAACAGATGGAGCATGAAATAATTTGATCAAGAAGGCATGCAGTGACTTCAACAAAGAAAGAAGACTTGTAATAATATTGAAAGGTGCTTAGTAAAGTCTTACTTTATACAAATAGATTTTTAAAACCTTGTTTAGTAGAGAGAAGATTAACACCTTAATCAATGTTCAGATAGAGCCTTGTCACTTGCTAAAACTTGGAAATCATATCTACTGTGCAATATACAGATACCTTCTTGACAAGAATTATTCCCACAAGTCTACGTCTTATCAAATATTTTCATTTCTGTGCAAAATTGGCAGCATATTGAGATCAAGGGTGGGTAAGCTAGATAAAATAAGAACTAGACATAAGCAATTGCTATTACCAATAATGAGTAAATAAAATATATAATTAAATAGGTACTATGCAGCATTGATAAACTAATAAGGATAAACTAGAATTAAAAGCACATTAAATCAGACGATGCTTTTTTCAAACTGGATACCTTCCAATGAGGAATATTTTTTACAAATGGAAAAAAGCAAATTGTCAGTATACAGTAGATAAGTTGTGTTTTTTATAACATTACAGAACTTTATTAATAATTACCACACAGAAACCACTTAATGACATTCAGGAGACCACTTAAATGATAAAAAGAAATATGACAAAGACACCTTTTCCTCAAGGTATAATTACTGAGAGAAACGAGTGGATTGTCGAGAAACAATATCTTCAAATGAGTGGAAGAAAGCAATTTTTTTAAGAGCTATAGCTTTTATCACTGCAACTATGAGCTCCAACTATTATCTTGTGTAGCTCTGATGTTT